>NC_084567.2:36417500-36510000 GCF_033978685.3 Nerophis lumbriciformis | reverse complement strand
AATTTGGGCCTCACGGGCTAAAGTGCAAGAGAGACGACGCTTATTTTGCAAACTTCCCGTTTTCTCACATGCTCCCTGAAAAACAAAGCATTTCATTATATACCGACTGACTGAGTTGCTTGCAGCGCGACCCCGAGATGCAGAGATAGCAGGCAGAATGCAGGTAAAAAAAAATAAATATATATATTCAGTTCAAGAGGGCACAGAAAGGTTTACACTTGACTTGGTAGCAAAAACGTGATAGAGCTAAAGGAGTGGCAATGCCGTTCGAAGGGTCGACACAAAACACAACACAGTGATCCAGCCTTGTTCAAAGGTGAAGTGAATTAATCAACTCATATCATCTTTTGCCTATGGTGAAGATTGATATCCTACTTGGAGAAAGCAAACCACCAATTAAATAGTGGCATTTCAGTTTGAGCACGTAATAAGTTAAGGCCCCCTAGTTTTGATATTCGCTGGTGGATTGGATCACTTCTCGTAGGAAAAGAGGCTCTACTTGGGACTTCGGAATGCAAAAGTGATAGCCCTATCCTTGAGAAGAGACTACCTGTATAGCGCAAAGCCAACATATGAGTTTCTTTTCTGCTCTAGGTTCGGTGGCCACGGATGAAGTTGGGGACATCTCTACGCTGCTGACCCGTCTCCGCTCGGGATGGTCCCCTGCTGGCTCCACTATGGACTGGACTCTCACTATTATGTTAGATCCACTATGGACTGGACTCTCACTATTATGTTGGATCCACTATGGACTGGACTCTCACACTATTATGTTAGATCCACTATGGACTGGACTCTCACACTATTATGTTAGATCCACTATGGACTGGACTCTCACACTATTATGTTAGATCCACTATGGACTGGACTCTCACAATATTATGTTAGATCCACTATGGACTGGACTCTCACAATATTATGTTAGATCCACTACAGACTGGACTCTCACATTATTATGTTAGATCCACTATGGACTGGACTTTCACAATATTATGTTAGATCCAGTATGGACTGGACTCTCACACTACTACGTTAGATCCACTATGGACTGGACTCTCACTATTATGTTAAATCCAATATGGACTGGACTCTCACTATTATGTTAGATCCACTATGGACTGGACTCTCACAGTATTATGTTAGATCCACTATGGACTGGACTTTCACAATATTATGGTAGATCCACTATGGACTGGACTCTCACTATTATGTTAGATCCACTATGGACTGGACATTCACTATTATGTTAGATCCACTATGGACTGGACTCTCACACTATTATGTTAGATCCACTATGGATTGGACTTTCACAATATTATGTTAGATCCACTATGGACTGGACTCTCACTATTATGTTAGATACACTATGGACTGGACTCTCACTATTATGTTAGATCCACTATGGACTGGACTCTCACTATTATGTTAGATCCACTATGGGCTGGACTCTCACAATATTATGCTAGACCCACTCAACGTCATTTGCATCCGGTCTCCCCTAGAGGGGGTGGAGGGGGTGGGGTCACCCATATCTACGGTCCTCTCCAAGGTTTCTCATAGTCATTCTCATTGACATCCCACTGGGTTGTGAGTTTTTCCTTGCCCTTATGTGGGCTCTGGACCGAGGATGTCGTCGTGGCTTGTGCAGCCCTTTGAGACACTTGTGATTTAGGGCTATATAAATAAACATTGATTGATTGATTGATTTACCTGTAAAAACCTGCTGTACAGTATGTGTGTTTGGGTCCCTTATTTCCAGGAACACTAATACCAAAAGTCACAATGTCCGATAGAGTTCTAAGAACATTATGACAGACGACCTCAAAAAAAGGGAATGGAATTTTACTATTTTTTAGTGAATGGGACACCTAAAATGTACATTAAAATAACTAACGAAAGTGGGATTTACAATATTAACTATGACCAATAAAACACTGAATATTAACAATATTCGAACATCGCTCCTCTTTTACTTCTTAGACAAGCATAACACACAAAAAAAAATACAAACAGCAAAATACGAATGCAAAGAGTAATAAACACCTATAATATGATATATTATCACTTTTATGCAGAAACTTGTTGTAAAAATTTGCTTACGCATCTGTTCCTGACACCCCGCCCACTCTGCTTTGTTCCTGGTCTGAGCTGCTGTGGCGTAGATTACGTCGAGATGTCCGATAATATCGGACTACCGATATTATCGGCCGATAAATGCTTTAAAATGTACCGTATTTTCCGCACTATTAGCCGCACCTAAAAACCACAAATTTACTCAAAAGCTGACAGTGCGGCTTTTAACCCGGTGCGCTTTATATATGGATTAATATTACGATTCATTTTCATAAAGTTTCGATCTCGCAACTTCGGTAAACAGCCGCCATCTTTTTTCCCGGTAGAACAGGAAGCGCTTCTTCTTCTACGCAAGCAACCGCCAAGGTAAGCACCCGCCCCCATAGAACAGGAAGCGCTTCTTCTTCTACTGTAAGCAACCACCCGCCCGCGTAGAAGAAGAAAAAGCGCGCGGATAAACCGTACGTTTCATTTCCTTTGTGTGTTTACATCTGTAAAGACCACAAAATGGCTCCTACTAAGCGTCAGGGATCCGGTTCATGAAAAGACGCAATCTCTCCATCCGCACACGGATTACTATTTCACAGCAACTGATATTCCTGTGAACCGCACTGTGGATACAACGGGAGCACGTACGGTGAATATTCGCACCACAGGGAATGAGAAGTCATCCTTCACTGTGGTTCTAGCTTGCCATGCTAATGGCCAGAAACTTCCACCCATGGTGATATTCAAAAGGAAGACCTTGCCAAAAGAGACCTTTCCAGCCGGCGTCATCATAAAAGCTAACTCGAAGGGATGGATGAAGAAAAGATGAGCGAGTGGTTAAGGTAAGTTTAAGTTTACGCGAAGAGGCCGGGTGGCTTTTTTCACGCAGCTCTGTCCATGTTGATATACGTATGTTTGTGATTGCACATTTGCGTACATTTTGGGAGTGAACAGAGTTGTTAGAACGCTGGTTTTTAATATATTATTAAAGTTTGACTGACCTATCTGGCTGTTTTTTTGACTTTCCTTTAGCGCAGTTAGATGCGGCTTACAACACCGGGCGGCTTATAGGTGGACAAAGTTTTGAAATATGCCGTTCATTGAAGGCGCGGCTTTTAACCCAGGGCGCCTTATGGTGCGGAAAATACGGTAATATCAGAAATTATCGGTATCGGTTTCAAAAAGTAAAATGTATGACTTTTTTTTAAAACGCTGCTGTGTACACGGACGTAGGGAGAAGTACAGAGCGCCAATAAACCTTAAAGGCACTGCCTTTGCCTGCCGGCCCAGTCACATAATATCTACGGCTTTTCACACACACAAGGTAATGCATGCATACTTGGTCAACAGCCATAGGGGTCACACTGAGGGTGGCCGTGTAAACAACTTTAACACTGTTACAAATATGCGCCACACTGTGAACCCACACCAAAAAAAATCGTGTTTTTATCATCTTCGTCTTTTAGCAAAGGTAAAACCGTTTTTATCTTTTAACCTTTTTGAACAAGTCGTGCATGCTTTTATTTCAAGTCGCCTGGACTACTGCAATGCACTTTATGCTGGCATTAGCCAAAAAGCTCTCTCCCGGTTGCAGTTAGTCCAGAATGCGGCAGCACGACTTTTAACAGGGACCAGGAGACGCCAGCATATAACCCCAATCCTTGAGAGTTTGCACTGGCTCCCTGTTCATTTTAGAATTGATTTTAAAACCTTGCTGTTTGTTTTTAAAGCTTTACATGGACTGGCACCTCAGTATATCTCGGACCTCATCCAAACTTACAATCCTGCGCGCGCGCTCTGAGGTCCGAGAGCCAGCTCCAGCTCGTGGTGTCCAAGACGAGACTTAAAACCAGGGGAGACAGGGCCTTCTCTGTGGTCGGCCCTAAGCTCTGGAACACTCCATATTCGAACTGCTCCCACAGTGGAGTGTTTTAAGTTTCGTCTTAAGACCCACTTTTATTCTCTGGCTTTTAACACTATGTGAGTTGTGTGGTCCTCTGTTGTCCTCTGTGTTTTTTTAAAATTTTGCTTTCTATTTACTGTTTTAATTGGTTTTACCCTTTGAAATTGTTTTTAATCATATTTATTTTTTATTGTTTTTAATTGTGTTTAATATTGTTGTGCAGCACTTTGGAAACATTTTGTTGTTTAAATGTGCTATATAAATAAAGTGGATTGGATTGATTGAAACAAGAATGACAAACACATTTCGGGAGAACATCCGCACCGTAACACAACATAAACACAACAGAACAAATACCCAGAAGCCCTTGCAGCACTAACTCTTCCGGGACGCTACAATATACCGTATTTTCCGCACTATAAGGCGCACCTAAAAACCACAATTTTTCTCAAAAGCTGACAGTGCGCCTTATAACCCGGTGCGCTTTATTACGATTCATTTTCATAAAGTTTCGATCTCGCAACTTCGGTAAACAGCCGCCATCTTTTTTCCCGGTAGAACAGGAAGCGCTTCTTCTTCTACGCAAGCAACCGCCAAGGAAAGCACCCGCCCCCATAGAACAGGAAGCGCTTCTTCTTCTACTGTAAGCAACCACCCGCCCCCGGAAGAAGAAGAAAAAACGCGCGGATATCACCGTACGTTTCATTTCCTGTTTACATCTGTAAAGACCACAAAATGGCTCCTACTAAGCGATCCGGTTCATAAAAAGACGCAATCTCTCCATCCGCACACGGATTACTACCGTATTTCACAGCAACTGATATTCCTGTGAACCGCACTGTGGAACGGGAGCACGTACGGTGAATATTCGCACCACAGGGAATGAGAAGTCATCCTTCACTGTGGTTCTAGCTTGCCATGCTAACTTCCACTCATGGTGATATTCAAAAGGAAGACCTTGCCAAAAGAGACCTTTCCAGCCGGCGTCATCATAAAAGCTAACTCGAAGGGATGGATGGATGAAGAAAAGATGAGCGAGTGGTTAAGGGAAGTTTACGCGAAGAGGCCGGGTGGCTTTTTTCACACAGCTCCGAAGGCGAACACACCTTCACTAAGACGGGCAGACAGCGCCGGTCGACATACGCCAACATCTGCCAGTGGATCGTAAATGCCTGGGCAGATATTTCGGTCACAACTGTGGTCCGAGCTTTCCGGAAGGCAGGATTCACAGAACTGCTGCACAACAACAGCGACACTGAATCCGATGACTTCGACGAGACGGAGCCGGCCATTTTTGGATCCCACGCTTGCGCAACTTTTCAATTTGGACACCGAAGACGAAGAATTCGAAGGATTTACGAATGAAGAATAACTTCAGAAGGTGAGCGCTATGTTTATTTTGTGTGTTGTGACATTAACGTTCGAGCAACATTATGTTGCTATTGCTCTACACCATTTTGAATTTTACTATGTTTGTGATTGCACATTTGCGTACATTTTGGGACAGAGTTGTTAGAACGCTGGTTTTCAATATATTATTAAAGTTTGACTGAACTATCTGACTGTTTTTTTGACATTCCCTTTAGCGCAGCGTAGGCGCGGCTTATAATCCGGGGCGGCTTATTGGTGGACAAAGTTATGAAATATGTAATTCATTGAAGGTGCGGCTAATAATCCGGTGCGCCTTATAGTGCGGAAAATACGGTACACCCCCCGCTACCCCGCTAAAAATAATGCACTTTGTGACTTCAATGATAAATATTGGCATTTTTTTCCATAACTTAAGTTGATTTATTTCGGAAAACTTTGTTACATTGTTTAATGCATCCACAAAATTAGGCATAATAATGTGTTAATTCCACGACTGTATATATCGGTATCGGTTGATATAGGAATCGGTAATTAAGAGTTGGACAATATTGGCATAAATATCGGCAAAAAAGCCATTATTGGACATCTCTAGTATTAACTCCTATAAAAGTGCAGATTTCAACCATTGAAAAATGTTCTATAGTTCAAGACTTACGGTCATTTAAAAACATCATAATGGCGGCTACAGTTTTGATGTTAAAGGTGTAAAAAAAAAATTTTTTAGAACGTCCGGCGGGCCGGATTTAAAATCTTAATGTGCCGCATGTGGCCCGCGGGCCGTATTTTGCCCAGGTCTGTTCTATATAACCATGTTGTTACCTTGTTCCACCTCCATGCAGTGCACTGACACAGTGAACACAAACAGTACTTATGCATGTTGGGAAAAAAAAAAACCTGAAATATATTTAGTACCTTTTAATCCTTGAATGATATACAATTGCCGGTTTTCAAAAACAAGTCCAGATTGTTGCCTGGTGTACTCAACATGCAGTCCCTGAAGCAAAATATTTGATTTACACTCATACAGACAAGCAGAAATATGTTCAGAATGCGGCGCAGGAGACTCAGAACTATGCTGGCAAAAAAAAATACGTTTTCATTTCTTATAAGCTAGGGCTTGTTTTTCTTGTCAGGCCTGATGGAACAGACTGATTTGTACGGCGCTGAGATAGGGCCAGAAGTCTACTTGAGAAAATAAACCTCGAAGCTGAAAAAAAATCAAGTTTTGATGGTCAATTTTTGAAAAAAATGCATCAGTATTCAAAATAGAAATACAGAACAGGCCAAAAGTTTTCAATGTGTTGTCTTTATTTTCATGACTATTTACATTGTAGATCGTCACTGAAGGCATCACAACTATGACACCAGTGAAGTGAAAACCATTTCAGGTGACTACCTCTTCAAGCTCATGGAGAGAATGCTAAGAGTGTGCAAAGCAGTAATCTATTTTGGGTGGCTACTTTGAAGAAACTAGAATATAAAACATGTTTTCAGTTATTTCGACTTTTTTTTGTTAAGTACATAACTCCACATGTGTTCATTCATAGTTTTGATGCCTTCAATGACAGTCTACAATGTAAATAGTCATGAAAATAAAGAAAACCCATTGAAATTAGAAGGTGTGTCCAAACTTTTGGCCTGTACCTTTTATGGTGATAGGACTTTTTATTTTATTTTTATTTTTATAATATCCACAAAGTTCAGTGAGCAGGTTGTGTTATGTGTGACCATGTTTGTCCAATTTTTGTGCTGGTTGCATTTTTTTTTTTCCTGCAATATGACTAGGGAAGGTTGTTTGGTTTATAGTTTTGATGCCTTCAGTGACAATCGACAATGTAAATAGTCATGAAAATAAAGAAAACGCTTTGAAGTGAGAAGGTGTGTCATAAATTTTGGCCTGTACTGTAATTTCACTATTTTTTCAGGTTACGATTCACTGGGGTAATTATTTTAAACACATTATTTTCATTTTACATGTTTACTTTGACATGTTTTTTATATTTGAGCTTTGTTTTTGTTTTTTTCCAGATTCAAATTTCATGTATTCATTACAGTTTAAATTTGTATTTTCAGCTGTAAAAATGTCTTCTTCAGATTCAAATCTGAAATTTAGTGCGAGGGCCATGGAATCATGACAGAAAAAAATACATTTTAATCTGGGAAAAACAAGCTTAAATATCCAAATATGGAAATAAAAATAAGGAATCTATTAAAAAAAAAATACCAGAGCGAATCATATCCAACCTGAAAAAAATGTGCACTTTATTTTGAATACACTGCTCAAACTCAACATTAAACATTAAAACTTGATTTTTCAGTTTTCAAGTACATCTGTGATGGTATGGGGGTGTATTAGTGCCCAAGGCATGGGTAACATCTATGAAGGCACCATTAATGCTGAAAGGTACATACAGGTTTTGGAGCAACATATGTTGCCATCCAAGCAACGTTACCATGGACGCCCCTGCTTATTTCAGCAAGACAATGCCAAGTAAGTAGTAGTAAGAGTGCGGGTAATGGACTAGCCTGGTGTATTAATGCCCAAAGCATGGGTAACTTACACAAGCAACGTCTTTTTCATGGACGCCCCTGCTTATTTCAGCAAGACAATGCCAAGCCACATTCTGCACGTGCTACAACAGCAGGGCTTCGTAGTAAAAGAGTGCGGGTACGAGACTGGTCTGCCTGTAGTCCAGACCTGTCTCCCATTGAAAATATGTAGCGCATTATGAAGACTAAAATACGACAACGCAGACAACATTGAATTCCACCTGAAAACCTTAAAAAAATTGGTCTCCTCAGTTGTGCCTGAGCTCATCTTAGATGGACTGATGCAAAGTGGAAAAGTGTTCTGTAGTCTGACGAGTCCACATTTCAAATAGTTTTTGGAAACTGTGGACGTCGTGTCCTCCGGACCAAAGAGAAAAAGAACCATCCGGACTGTTATAGGCGCAAAGTTGAAAAGCCAGCATCTGTGATGGTATGGGGGTGTATTAGTGCCCAAGGCATGGGTAACTTACACATTTGTGAAGGCACCATTAATGCTGAAAGGTACATACAGGTTTTGGAGCAACATACGTTGCCATCCAAGCAACGTTATCATGGACGCCCCTGCTTATTTCAGCAAGACAATGCCAAGCCACATGTTACATCAACTTGGCTTCATAGTAAAAGTGTGCGGGTACTAGACTGGCCTACCTGTACTCCATACCTGATGGTATAGGTATAGGTAACTTACACAAGCAACGTCCTTTTCATGGACGCCCCTGCTTATTTCAGCAAGACAATGCCAAGCCACATTCTGCACGTGTTACAACAGCGGGGCTTCGTAGTAAAAGAGTGCGGGTACTAGACTGACCTGCCTGTAGTCCAGACCTGTCTTGCATTGAAAATGTGTGGCGCATTATGAAGCCTAAAATACCACAACGAAGACCCCGGACTTTTGAATTCCACCTGAAAAGCTTCAAAAATTGGTCTCGTCAGTTGTGCTCGAGCTCATCTAAGATGGACTGATGCAAAGTCTAAAAGTGTTCTGTGGTCTGACGAGTCCACATTTCAAATTGTTTTTGTAAACTGTGGACGTCTTGTCCTCTGTAACAAAGAGGAAAAGAACCATCCGGATTATTCTAGGCGCAAAGTTGAAAAGCCAGCATCTGTGATGGTATGGGGGTGTATTAGTGCCCAAGGCATGGGTAACTTACACATCTGTGAAGGCACCATTAATGCTGAAAGGTACATACAGGTTTTGAAGCAACATATGTTGCCATCCAAGCAACGTTATCATGGACGCCCCTGCTTATTTCAGCAAGACAATGCCAAGCCACGTGATACATCAACGTGGCTTCGTATTAAAAGAGTGCGGGTACTAGATTGGCCTGCCTGTACTCCATACCTGATGGTATAGGCATGGGTAACTTACACAAGCAACGTCTTTTTCATGGACGCCCCTGCTTATTTCAGCAAGACAATGCCAAGCCACATTCTGCACGTGTTACAACAGCGGGGCTTCGTAGTAAAAGAGTGCGGGTACTAGACTGGCCTGCCTGTAGTCCAGACCTGTCTCCCATTGGATATATGTGGCGCACTATGAGGCCTAAAATACCACAACGGAGACCCTGGGCTGTTGAATTCCACCTGAAAAGCTTCAAAAATTGGTCTCCTCAGTTTTGCCTGAGCTCATCTAAGATGGACTGATGCAAAGTGGAAAAGTCTTCTGTGGTCTGACGAGTCCACATTTCAAATTGTTTTTGGAAACTGTGGACGTCTTGTCTATCCGGAACAAAGAGGAAAAGAACCACCCGGACTGAAAGTTGAAAAGCCAGCATCTGTGATGGTATGGGGGTGTATTAGTGCCCAAGACATGGGTAACTTACACATCTGTGAAGGTGCCATTAATGCTGAAAGGTACATACAGGTTTTGAAGCAACATATGTTGTCATCCAAGCAACGTTATCATGGACGCCCCTGCTTATTTCAGCAAGACAATGCTAAGCCACGTGTTACAACAGTGTGACCTGTCCAGACCTGTCTCCCATTGAAAAGGTGTGGCGCATTATGAAGCCTAAAATACCACAACGGAGACCCCCGGACTGTTGAACAACTTAAGGCAGGGGTCGGCAACCCAAAATGTTGAAAGAGCCATATTGGACCAAAAATACAAAAACAAATCTGTCTGGAGCCGCAAAAAAATAAAAGCCATATTACATACAGATAGTGTGTCATGAGATATAAATTGAATTAAGATGACTTAAAGATAACTAAATGAGCTCAATTATACCTACAAATGAGGTATACTGGTGCAATATGTACATATAGCTAGCCTAAATAGCATGTTAGCATCGATTAGCTTGCAGTCATGCAGTGACCAAATATGTCTGATTAGCACTCCACACAAGTCAATAACATCAACAAAACTCACCTTTGTGGATTCATGCGCACCGTTAAAAGTTTGGTGGACAAAATGAGACAGAAAAGGAAGTCGCATAAAACACGTCCGAGAAAGTCGGAGAAAGTTATACATGTAAACAAACTACGGTGAGTTCAAGGACCGCCAAAATTAGTAGGACAAAACGGCGCTCGCCAAGAACTGGAATCAGTAAAGCATGTTTAATATAAACAGTGTGTATTATAACAATTAGGGAGGTTTGTGTCATGTTTGTCCTCCTACAGAAACCATATTAAAACAACACAAAAAATATTTTCCCCTCAACTTTTTACATTTTTCATACATTTTTGAAAAAGCTCCAGAGAGCCACTAGGGCGGTGCCAAAGAGCCACGGGTTGCCGACCCCTGACTTAAGGTGTACATTAGAGATGCGCGGATAGGCAATTATTTCATCCGCAACCGCATCAGAAAGTCGTCAACCATCCCCAATCCACCCGATCTAACATTTGATCAGAACCGCATCCGCCCGCCATCCGCCCGCACCCGCCCGTTGTTATATATCTAATATAGACGATGCAAGGTATTAGTGAGGTTATAAAGCTTTTGCCTGTTAAAGAAAGGAGACTGATCCAATGCAGCACAAACATTCGCGTGCCACGCTGTCACGACCCAGACGCACACCAGTGCGCAATCATATGGGAGCCGCGCTGAGCGCACCTCCAAGCGCGTCTCGCTGCCGGCGACGGCCGGGTATATGGGCCCGACGCTCCAGCGCCATCCATTTTCAGGGCTAGTTGATTCGGCAGGTGGGTTGTTACACACTCCTTAGCGGGTTCCGACTTCCATGGCCACCGTCCTAGCTGCTGTCTATATCAACCAGGGTGAGCCCCACCCCTTTCGTGAGCGCAATGCGCGCGGAGTGACCCCTGTTACGCGCCCCCGGCAACAGGGGTGGCGGGCAGGTAAGCTGCGCGGGCGGAGCGCGCGGAGTGACCCCTGTTACGAGCCCCCGGCCACGGGGGTGGCGGGCAGGTAAGCTGCTTACCTGCTGCGCGTGACGCCGGCCGCGGCGAAGGCGGACGAGGCGGGGTGTCGGTGCGGTGGGCGCGGTGGTGACCCTGGACGTGCGTCGGGCCCTTCTCGCGGATCGCCTCAGCTACGGCTCCCGGTGGGGCCCTCTCGGGGGAAGGGGCCTCGGTCCCGGACCCCGGCGAGGCGTCCCTTCTCCGCTCCGTAAAAGTGTCCATCTCTTTTTTTTTTTTTCTTCTGTTGTGGCATATGCTGCAGGTGCCTGCATGCTCGTTTTTCGTATGTGGGTAACAACATTTAACTATGTATATATATTTCCGAATTGGTTTAACTGCCACCCGTCTGAATCTATTTAAAATCAAATTGTTTTTTATTTCAACCACCCGACCCGACCCGACCCGCGGATAAAATCAAATTTTTTTTAATTTCATCCGCCCGATCCGCGGATAATCCGCGGACTCCGCGGTTGTGCCCGCAAACCGCGCATCTCTAGTGTACATCAAGCAAGAATGGGAAAGAATTCCACCTGAAAATCTACAAAAATGTGTCTCCTCAGTTCCCAAACGTTTACTGAGTGTTGTTAAAAGGAAAGGCCATGTAACACAGTGGTAAAAATGCCCCTTTTTTGCAATGTGTTGCTGCCACTAAATTCTAAGTTAATGATTATTTGCCAAAAAAAAAAAGACATTTCTCAGTTCGAACATTAAATATTTTGTATTTGCAGTCTATTCAATTGAATATAAGTTGAAAAGGATTAGCAAATCATTGTATTCTGTTTTTATTTACCATTTACACAACGTGCCAACTTCACTTTTGTACAAAACGTTTAGCCCTAATTTAAAACTATAGATTTGGTACATTTCAGTGGAAATAATACTGAAAGTAATAATACAAAAACAAATCAAACTCTTTTTTTAAATAGTACAAACAAAAAAGCCTCAACTCCCAATTCAAACCCACTGAGGCCTAAGTCATTGTCAGTAGGCCGCATGACAAATTAGAGCGGCGAGATTAAATCTTGCAAACAATCCTACTTCCCAGGCGACCACGTGGTCAAACAAGGAGGTGTTGCCCGTGTGTGTGACTCCAGTCCGCCACAGGCCATGTGCTTTTGTTGACTACCTCCTGTTCTGGAATGCCTGGTGGCACAATCAAGCTCCTCGGCTTGAGCACATGAGCGCAGACCGCTCGCAACATATGAGGAGCAGACTGTGGGCTGATTGAGGGCCTGATATCCTCTCCTCTGGTCTTCATTAGGTGGAGGAATGGGGGGATTCAGGGGGGTTTCTCAGCCTGGGAAAAGCAACACTTGCATCTCCGGTTCCTGTCAGGCAACTGGGTCAGGCTGAGAGGAGCCGCAGAGCCGACTCTTCAGCGTTGGCAACCACGGCCTGGCTGGAGTGTATCTTTGACGACTGACTCGGGGGGTCTTTGAACGTAGCAGATGTCAGTGAAGTGGGCAAGAAATGATGATGTGGGGTTATTTTAGTTGGACTTTTTTCAAACATAAATGTGCTTCAGTATGGTATGGTTGCTATATTTCTGTTAATCCAGTGAGTCACATCACGCACACTGCAAAAAGTGAAATCTAAGGAAGATTAAATCATACTTGCCAACCTTGAGACCTCCGATTTCGGGAGGTGGGGGTGGGTGGGGTGGGGGCGTGGTTAAGATATATATATATATAAAAAATATTTGACTTTCGGTGAATTCTAGCTATATATATATATATTTTATTACATATATATATATAATAAATTATTATTTATTTATATATATTTATATAAATAAATAAAAGAAATACTTGAATTTCAGTGTTCATTTATTTACACATAAACACACACATAACACTCATCTACTCATTGTTGAGTTAAGGGTTGAATTGTCCATCCTTGTTCTATTCTCTGTCACTATTTCAGAACACACACATTATACAAATATACATTATAAAATCAATAAGAAAAACGGGAGCTCTAATTTGGGAGTCTGAATTAGGATCAGAAGTTCCTATATAAACATTGCGTACTCAAGTCGCCATTTTGTATTGATTACTGCAGCTGTGCACTGGATTCATTCACAAATACAAACTACAACTCACAAACACTTTAGAGTTATAGGCTCCACCATCAGAATGTGTACTTAAACTTATAAAGATCACATGGATATTATTCAGTGAGTTGATTCACCAAAACTAACCTGTTATACAGGAGGAAAAAGCACACAGGACGTTTCAATTGTTCACAGACTGGTCGCGCTCATCAGAATGACAAGACACTTCCGGTCTGCAGGTGATAGCATTCAATTGGGAAGAAACGCCCTACTGCCCCCTACTGACCAATGTGAATACTGATAAATGTGGAATGACAGCTCCAAAAACGAATTCAAACCACAAAATAAAATAAATAAATCAACACAAAAATGTGACACATTATGGGTGGGTCACATATGCATGTACAGTAGATGGCAGTATTGTCCTGTTTAAAAGTGTCACAACATTGCTGTTTACGGCAGACGAACTGCTTTACGGGGGACGGAAACTTGACTGCTGTTGTTGTGTGTTGTTACCGCGCTGGGAGGACGTTAATGAAACTGCCTAACAATAAACCCACATAAGAAACCAAGAACTCGCCCTCGATCATTAGCTGTTTATATGGTGGGAAAGCGGACGTGAGAACAGGCTGTCAACACGTCACTCAGGTCCGCATGGAGCTGGAGGGGGCGTGGCCTCCAGCTCCGCCTGAATTTCGGGAGATTTTCGGGAGAAAATTTGTCCCGGGAGGTTTTCGGGAGAGGCGCTGAATTTCGGGAGTCTCCCGGAAAATCCGGGAGGGTTGGCAAGTATGGATTAAATATCTCAAATAAGGGTGATATTTGCTTATTTTCTGTCTGATAAGATAATTATTCTCACTAAGCAGATTTTATGTTAGAGTGTTTTACTTGTTTTAAGGGTTTTGGTCCTAAATGATCTCAGTAAGATATTAGCACACTTGCCAACCCTCCCGGATTTTCCGGGAGACTCCCGAAATTCAGCGCCTCTCCCGAAAACCTCCCGGGACAAATTTTCTCCCGAAAATCTCCCGAAATTCAGGCTCAGTGACGTGTCAACAGCCTGTATTCACGTCCGCTTTCCCACAATATAAACAGCGTGCCTGCCCAAACAAGTTATAACTGTAGAATGATCGAGGGCGAGTTCTTGGTTTCTTATGTGGGTTTATTGTTAGGCAGTTTCATTAACGTCCTCCCAGCGCGGTAACAACACACAACAACAGCAGTCATGTTTTATTCTACCGTAAAGCAGTTCGTCTGCCGTAAACAGCAATGTTGTTGTAATATATTGAGTTGGAGGCAATAACCAGGCGAGGTGATGAAGTATGTCTCTTTACTGTAGACTTCACACACTTGACGTCAGGTGCGCAACACCACGTAAATCGTTGGCCAACCAAAAAGTAACCCCAGTATGCTATAGCCAACATTCACCAGGAGATGGCACCAGACAAACATAGATCACTCTATTACATTCCTCCCCTTTTAGAAATGTAGAAGTTACTCAAAATAAATAAACAACCCAACCAAAAAATGCAGCAGCTCAACTGTACTTAAGCCACATTCTTTTTTCTTTTTTTTAGTACTGAACTCTTAACCCTCATTTGTAAACAATAACATGCTTATTATACAAACAGTATTTGTACACCTTTAAAACAGATTTTTATACTGTCTTCAGAGATTCAGTTTTTTTGGTGGTACTCGAAACCTTTCTGGGTACCTGCGAAAGGGTGTTCAGCATGGTTAGAAAAATAGTGACAGAGAATAGAACAAGGATGGACAATTCAACCCTTAACTCAACAATGAGTAGATGAGTGTTATGTGTGTGTATATGTGTTTTTTTTTTTTAGTACTGAACTCTTAACCGGCCCTGCGATGAGGTGGCGACTTGTCCAGGGTGTAAACCGCCTTCCGCCGATTGTAGCCTCCCCGCGACCCCAAAGGGAATAAGCGGTAGAAAATGGATGGATGGATGGATGGATGAACTCTTAACCCTCATTTGTAAACAATAACATGCTTATTATACAAACAGTATTTGTACACCTTTAACACAGATTTTTATACTGTCTTCAGAGATTTATTACTCTAAAAGTAAGGAGTAGTCACCCAAATATTTACTTGAGTAAAAGTAAAAAGTATGTTGTGAAAAAACTACTCAAGTACTGAGTAACCTGTTCGTTTAATGATGACGGCAACAAATAATGCACAAAAACATAAAAATAGCAATGAGCAAATTCAGAGCCAGGAATATCTCTTAAGCAACTAAAACAATAATATATATTAAATAATAATACATTAACATAAAAAAAATTAAGGCAAATTGGGCCACAATAACTTAACAGCACCATAGGCTCAGTAGGCAGAGATTACAAAGGAAAATAACAAGTTAGCCTCTCTATGAGGCTGCAGTGTGTTAATAAATGTCCCCACACGATGTACATTTGACAGTGATTCATAGCAGGGAAGCTAACATCAGCCTACGGTGACAGCCAAAACATCTACTAACGTTACTTACCGCCATGTGCTTCCTCAAATTTGACGTTGAGTTCATGTAAGCTTGTTGTTGTTTGCCGCTGAAACTTTATGTGCAGTTAATCATGTGACCGCCTGGCTCTGTTTGATTGGTGAAACGGAGTCAAACGTCACCAGTGACTGCATTTGATTGGTAAAACGCAGGCATGCGATAGATCCTACTTTGAAGGTCTGTCTGACAAACCAAAACAAACAAAGCGTGCATTAACAGATGGATAAAAATCAGTAGCGAGTAGCGAGCTGAATGTAGATAAATGGAGCGGAGTAAAAGTAGCGTTTCTTCTCTATAAATATGCTCAAGTAAAAGTAAAAGTATGTTGCATTAAAACTACTCTTAGAAGTACAATTTATCCCAAAAGTTACTCAAGTAGATGTAACGGAGTAAATGTAGCGCGTTACTACCCACCTCTGCCTATATTGAGTAAAACATGCTTGAAACTAGAATATCAACTGTTGCAAAGCTGTGTCATCAACACTCACAAGTATAAAACTACTTTTTTAAAGTAATAATTTCTTACTTCAAGCATGAAAAAAAAATCATGATGCCGAGCGCATACCATTATGTCAAGATAATGGCACTAGCATTTACTTCATTTAAGAATATTTTTCAACATATTTAGCAAAAAGGTCTCTTTTTTTCTACCAAAATACATAAATGTGTTATTAAATACCATCAATGTATTTTTTTTTCTACCAAGAAAAGTGCACTTATTATTAGTGAGAATATACTTATTTTAAGGTATTTTTGGTTCATTGAAGTTAGCTAATTTTACTTGTTTTGGAAAGTCTTGACAAGCCGAATTTTCTTGTTCTATTGGCAGATAATTTTGCTTAGTTCAAATAAAATACCCCTCATTTGTGTTATGTTTATTCTTGTTTTTGAACATTGACTTTTTGCAGTGCACTTTCCTGAGCTCTGCTTTTGTAACATAAAGTTGTACTTAAGTGTGTAAGGGAAAAATGTAAATAGCTTAAATGTGTCATTAATTATTATAATTGGAAATAAATACATACATGTGTTATTAAATGCCATCAATGTATTTTTAATTGTAATTACTTAATTCATTATTTTAATATTAAATTAAATATTTAGTCATTGCATTATTAATTTCTTTATTTCATGATTTAATGTTTTTATTTCTCATTTTAATTAATGATTTAATGGCTTGTTAATTTTTTTTAAATTTATATTTTGTATTATATTATTTTTATCTATTCATCTTTTTTTAATATTTTCCTTTTTTTATATAACTATTTCTTTTAGATTTTTTTTTTTTTTTTTTAACAATTAAACATTTATCAACACATTTAAACACACAAAAGTGCGGAACAATTTAAATCGTTGAGTACCTGTATCGATTCCCAGGTACCAGGAATTGGTACCATATTGATTCAAATGTAAAAGATACCCATTCCTAAATGCGATCAGATAAAAGTTGTTCAAATATTGTCAAAAAAGAGCATTTGACATGTTTTAATTGCATTTCAGGACTGTATATGTGAAACATCCAATAAACACATGCACAGGTCAGGACTCTGTGCAGGCCAGTCAAGTTCATCCACACCAGACTCTGTCATCCATGTCTTTATGGACCTTGCTTTGTGCACTGGTATACAGTCATGTTGGAAGAGGAAGGGGCCCGCTCCAAACTGTTCCCCCATATTGGGACCTTGGAATTGTCCAAAATGTTTTGGTATCCTGGAGCATTCACAATTCCTTTCACTGGAACTAAGGGGCCAAGCCCAACTCTTGAAAAATAACCCCACACCATAATTCCTCCACCACCAAATGTTCACACTCAAAACAATGCAGTCCGAAATGTAGCGTTCTCCTGGCAACCTCCAAACCCAGACTGGTCCATCAGATTGCCAGATGGAAAAGCTTGATTCATCACTCCAGAGAACGCATCCCAACTGCTCTAGAGTCCAGTGGTGACGTGCTTTACACCACTGCATCCCACGCTTTGCATTGGACTCGGTGATGTATGGCTTAGATGCAGCTGCTCGGCCATGGAAACCCATTCCATGAAACTCTCTGCGTACTGTACGTGGGCTAATTGGAAGGTCACATGAAGTTTGGAGCTCTGTAGCAACTGACTGTGCAGAAAGTCTTTGCACTTTTCGCTTCAGCATTCGCTGACCCCTCTCTGTCAGTTTATGTGGCCTACCACTAGGTGGCTGAGTTGCTGTTGTTCCCAAACTCTTCCGTTTTCTTATAATAAAGCCGACAGTTGACTTTGGAATATTTAGGTGGCATCCTATGACAGTTCCACGCTGGAAATCACTGAGCTCCTGAGCGCGGCCCATTCTTTCACAAACAGTCTCCTTGCCTAAGTGCTTGATTAGTGATTAGGACACCTGATTCTGATCTTTTGGATGGGTGGCCAAATACTTTTGGCAACATAGTGTATGTCGGCCAGGTCACACCTGCTATATACTCTTATTTTATGTCATACTTCCTGTGTGTGTGACTTTATCACGTCTCTGAAACGCGCCGTTCTCCTAACCTACCTCTGATTAGTGATCAGGGGGCTCACATGCGTCTGATCACTAATCAGAGTTTTTTTTTTTTAAGCCAGCCTTGGTCGAGGCTGCATCATTGTACTTGTTATGCTTTGTATTTGTAACTGCTTGTTTGCTGTATGCTTTGTTTTGCTCTTGAGTGTTTGGGCTTCTTGTGCACTTCCCTGCTGCACACGTCTTTTGTTTGTGAGTATTAAACCTCATTTTACCTGCATTTCGGGGTCACGACTACCGCGATCATGCGAAACCGCGACAAGATAACATGGATATGGATATTTAATCGGAACATAAACGGAGCTTTAGGCTTTGAAGTTCTTTTCGGTATATTTCAGCGTTGCAACGTGAAACCTGAGAGTCTTGTTTTAATATGATCAGTGTCGAGTAGAACGGGGTCTCGATGAGGTCACATCGGTGTTATTTTGAGGTCATAACATCTGCTTTCCCTTTAATAGAGGGGGTGAATCACAACATATGCATGCTTTAATTCCTCTTCTGTGCATAGAATTGAATGGAGACTAGTACATTTTAATACAGCTGACAAATATTGCACATTTTAATACATAAAATTACATTAATTGCCATATAATGGGCAATACAGCTATTGATTGACAGCAAGGCCTTCTCTGCAGGCCTAACATAACCAGAAATCATGATCATAATTAAAGATAACAGTCATTTTTAATTTACTTTCCCTAAATATCAAAAAGTATTCATATTCTCTTCATGTCATATTATGCTCCTTCCAGTGCTGTTTTTTTAGGTTAGAGTTTTTATCCAATCAGAATTCAGCTGGCCTGTGTTGCCATGCTGCACCAAATCTGCCCGGGGCCTTCAGAATCAACAATGCAGGCGTCTGTGCATTGTAAGTGAACGAGCACATACAGTTGATAGGTAATTGTGATAGCCAATCAGATTACGAGTTGTTGTCAGTAAGGCCTTCTAGCTGAGTATCCAATCACGGCCTCCTGTGATTGGATAGAGGCAGTCAGCAGGGAGGCAAGCAGTCAGGGGCTGGAGAGAGGCGAACAATGTCCGGGTCCAAGCAGTGGTCGGGGATCGGGGAAGGCAAGCAAAGATCCAGGAGGAGGTCGTGAGGCAAGACACGATCACAGAAGACACTGTGGAAAACACAAAAGACATCGAGTCGGGATCGAGGGAGAGCACAAGAAGGCGAGCAAGGAACAAGGGAGGGGTGCCAGAAGTGATGCTTACTCAGGGGAGATTGGCTACGTTCTGGCGAAGGTCTCCTGGCTTTGCTGGTCTTTTAAGCCGCTCCCTCTCGTCAAATCCAGGTGCGCAGATGCATGATTGTCTGCAGCCTTGTCGCTGTGTGGGCATGCTGCGCCCAGCGTGAGCAGGGGCGTGTCCGGGCAAGCGGCCAGAGGAGGAATCTTGACACTCAGTTGCAGGAGCAACACAGGTTCGAGTCCGCGCCGATAATATCGATATTATGTCTAGAGCTCGGCAGCGTAACAATGTCATACTCTTCAATATCAGTAGGTAGCTAATTGCGTTGTAGATGTCGGAACACGGTTTGTCGTGATCCCAATATGCAGATGACAGTGGGAGGCAGGGTGCAGGTAAAAAGGTATCTAATGCTAAAACCAAAAATAAACAAAAGGTGAGTGCCCCTAAGAAAAGGCATTGAAGCTTAGGGAACAAAACAGAACCTGAACTGGCTACAAAGTAAAAAAAAAAACAGAATGCTGGACGACAGCAAAGACTTACTGTGGAGCAAAGACGGCGTTCACAAAGTACATCCGAACATGACATTACAATCAACAATGTCCCCACAAAAAAGGATAAAAACAAGGGAAATATTCTTGATTGCTAAAACAAAGTAGATGTGGGAAATATCACAAATATTTGATTTCTTTATTTTTTCAAGATTCATTTGTTTTATACGATTCTTTTCATTTTGACACTACCACGTAAGATATGTTTTAATTAGAGACGTCCGATAATGGCTTTTTTTGCCGATATCCAATATTCCGATGTTGTCCAACTCTTAATTACCGATTCCGATATCGACCGATACCGATATATACAGTCGTGGAATTAACACATTATTATGCCTAATTTTGTTGTGATGCCCCGCTGGATGCATTAAACAATGTAACAAGTTTTTCCAAAAATAAATCAACTCAAGTTATGGAAAAAAAGGGGGGTGTATATTGTAGCGTCCCGGAAGAGTTAGTGCTGCAAGGGGTTCTGGGTATTTGTTCCGTTGTGTTTATGTTGTGTTATGGTGTTGATGTTCTCCCAAAATGTGTTTGTCATTCTTGTTTGGTGTGGGTTCACAGTGTGGGGCATATTTGTAACAGTGTTAAAGTTGTTTACACGGCCACCCTCAGTGTGACCTGTATGGCTTTTTGACCAAGTATGCGTTGCATTCACTTGTGTGCGTGAAAAGCCGTAGATATTATGTGAATGGGCCGGCACGCAAAGGCAGTGCCTTTAAGGTTTATTGGCGCTCTGTACTTCTCCCTACGTCCGTGTACACAGCGGCGTTTTAAAAAGTCATAAATTTCACTTTTTGAAACCGATACAGATAATTTCCGATACTACATTTTAAAGCATTTATCGGCCGATAATATCGGCAGTCCGATAGTTATTATGGTAATCTACGCCACAGCAGCTCAGACCAGGAACAAAACAGAGTGGGCGGGGTTCAGGAACAGATGCGTAAGCACATTTTTACAACAAATTTCTGCATAAAAGTGATAATATATCATATTGTAAGTGTTTATTACCCTTTGCATTCGTATTTTGCTGTTTTGTTACATTTTTGTTCTGTTTTGCTTGATTGTAAAAGATGTCTATCGAGGAGCTGGTCTGATGTTCATATGTTGTTAATATTCAATGTTTTATTGTTCATAGTCCAGTCCATAGTGGGGCCAGCAGGGGACATGAGGAGGTTGAGGTGGGTGGGGTTGGAGGGGGGGGGGGGGGGGGGGATGAGTTAGGGATGCAAGGGATTCTGGGTATTTGTTCTGTTGTGTTTATGTTGTGTTACGCTGCGGATGTTCTCCCGAAATGTGTTTGTCATTCGTGTTTGGTGTGGGTTCACAGTGTGGCGCATATTTGTAACAGTGTTAAAGTTGTTTATACGGCCACCCTCAGTGGGACCTCCCTACGTCCGTGTACACAGCTGCGTTTTAAAAAGTCATAGATTTTTCTTTTTGAAACCGATACCGATAATGTTGAAACCGATACCGATAATTTCCGATATTACATTTTTAAAGCATTTTTTCGGCATCCCTAGTTTTAATTGTTGAAGCGGGTTTATTAGTGATTCCCAGAGCCCAAAAAAAGTCTGCGGGCTATAGAGCGTTTTCTATTCGGGCTCCAGTACTATGGAATGCCCTCCCGGTAACAATTAGAGATGCTACCTCAGTAGAAGCATTTAAGTCCCATCTTAAAACTCATTTGTATACTCTAGCCTTTAAATAGACCCCCCTTTTAGACCAGTTGATCTGCCGTTTCTTTTCTTTTCTCCTCTGCTCCCCTCTTCCTTCGGTGGCCATGGATGAAGTGCTGGCTGTCCAGAGTCGGGACCCGGGGTGGACCGCTCGCCTGTGCATCGACTGGGAACATCTCTGCGCTGCTGACCCGTCTCCGCTCGGGATGGTGTCCTGCTGGCCCCACTATGGACTGGACTCTTACTATTATGTTGGATCCACTATGGACTGGACTCTCACAATATTATGTCAGACCCACTCGACATCCATTGCATTCGGTCTCCCCTAGAGGGGGGGGGTTACCAACATATGCGGTCCTCTCCAAGGTTTGTCATAGTCATTCACATCGACGTCCCACTGGGGTGAGTTTTTCCTTGCCCTTATGTGGGCTTTGTACCGAGGATGTCGTTGTGGCTTGTGCAGCCCTTTGAGACACTTGTGATTTAGGGCTATATAAATAAACATTGATTGATTGATTGAATGTTAAATGCGCCGAAAAATAGACCGCTTTGCACACTGTTGAGGGGTTTCAACGCACGGTAGTGTGCGTGTGTGTTTCTGTTTAGTATCTCCAGCCGTGTCCATGTGGTGACATGAATTTCGGTATTTTGAGAGGTGAAGTCGGACTAAGTAGGACATCACTGAAAGCCTAGGTGTCATGATCCGTGGGCGGATCATGTTTTGTTTAGTTATGTTCTGGACTCCCTTAGTTCCTGTTTTGTGCACCTCTGGGTTTGTTTTGGTTTCTATGGGGATTCATTGGGTTCACCTGCCTCTGGTTAGTGGTCGGCACGCTCACCTACAGTCGACCACTAATGAGTTGCATCTATTATTTTTTACACTACTTACATCACCTCTATGCATGTTCCTGTATAGTTAATAACGCCAAAATGAGAGACAATTATATTATAATCATTCTTTGATGCAACTTTTGTTGCAGAGCTATACAATCACATAACAGAGAAACATTAACTCCGGATGTACCGGTGATGTTTTCCTGGAAACTCAAATGCTATTTCCTGATCTTTATGTCCTACATTTTTCCTCTGCATGAATAATGCTGCTGGTGAGTCACTCAACAAATGATATGTGACATCCCGATGATTACCCAAGTAGTCGTTCCCATTAGAAGAGTTTGGAAAAAAAAAAAAAAAAGCATCCAGATGGCTCACGTAACCTATTTCATTTATTCATGGCGGCATGTTGCAGTGTTTTCAGCAAGATAATAACATGGCAGAGGTTAATCTTCTAATGGCCACTCTGCAGGGCCAAATGTGCCAAAGCTGTGATTGTACAATGGCCAGTGGAAGAAAATGGAGTTTGAACCACTATTAAACAGTTTATAACAGTGGCAAACTTATTTTCCACTAGTATGGTTGTTAGGAATGTTACTCAAAACTGTGTCTGTATAGTTAGGAAATCATTTGTTTTAGCACTATCATTATTGTTATTATTATTATTAACTAATATCATAGTACCGCTGCTGTTTTATCTCAAGCCAATTTTTCCCCATTAAAATGATTTGAAATTCAATTAATACATTCTGGGGCACCCAAAAACTACAATATTAACATTTAACATGTAGCTCGGGCCTAGCGAAGCCGGCGGCGTTTCTGGGTGTTGTTGATAAATTACTTTGGTTTTGCATAGTAGAGTTGTAACTTGCACTTACAGATGTTGCCTTCAGTGATGTGTAAGTTACCCATGCTTTGGGCACTAATACACCCCCATACCATCACAGAGGCTTTCGAACTTTGCGCCTATAACTACACGGATGGTTATTTTCCTCTTTGGTCCGGAGGACACGACATCCACAGTTTCCAAAAACAATTTGAAATGTGGACTCGTCAGACCACAGAACACTTTTCCACTTTGCATCAGTCCATCTTAGATGAGCTCGGGCCCAGCGAAGCCGGCGGCGTTTCTGGGTGTTGTTGATAAATGGCTTTCGCTTTGCATAGTAGAGTTTTAACTTGCACTTTTAGATGTAGCAACGAACTGTAGTTACTGAAAGTGGTTTTCTGAAGTGTTCCTGAGCCCATGTGGTGATATCCTTTACACACTGATGTCGCTTTTTGATGCAGTACCGCCTGAGGGATCGAAGGTCTGTAATATCATCGCTTACGTGCAGTGATTTCTCCAGATTCTCTGAACCTTTTGATGATATTACGGACCGTTGATGGTGAAATCCCTAAATTCCTTGCAATAGCTGGTTGAGAAATGTTGTTCTTCAACCGTTCGACAATTTGCTCACGCATTTGTTGACAAAGTGGTGACCCTCACCCCATCCTTGTTTGTGAATGACTGAGCATTTCATGGAAACTGCTTTTATACCCAATCATGGCACCCACCTGTTACCAATTAGCCTGTTCACCTGTGAGATGTTCCAAATAAGTGTTTGATGAGCATTCCTCAATTTTCTCAGTCCTTTTTTGCCACTTGTGCAAGCTTTTTTGAAACATGTTGCAGGCATCAAAATCCAATTGAGCTAATATTTGCAAAAAATAACAACGTTTACCAGTTCAAACGTTAAATATCTTGTCTTTACAGTCCATTCAATTGAATATAGGTTGAAAAGGATTTGCAAATTATTGTATTCTGTTTTTATTCTCAACGAGCTATTGCAAGGAATTTAGGGATTTCACCATCTACGGCCCGTAATATCATCATTACGGACCTTCGATCCCTCAGGCATCAAAAAGCGACATCGGTGTGTAAAGGATATCACCACATGGGCTCAGGAAGACTTCAGAAAACCACTGTCAGTAACTACAGTTTGTCGCTACATCTGTAAGTGCAAGTTAAAACTCTTACTATGTAAAGCGAAAGCCATTTATCAACAACACCCAGCATCTGTGATGGTATGGGGGTGTATTAGTGCCCAAGGCATGGGAAACTTACACATCTGTGAAGGCACCATTAATGCTGAAAGTTACATACAGGTTTTAGAGCAACATATGACTTAGACTTAGACTTAGACTTCCTTTTTATTGTCATTTAAATTTGAACTTTACAGCACAGATAAGAACGAAATTTCGTTACATAAGCTCATGGTAGTGCAGGATAAAAAAGTAATAAGGTGCATATATAAATAAATATATATATATAAATAATATATAAATATATATACAAAATCAATAAATATATATAATTATATATAAAGAAATAAATAGATTACTGTACAGATAAATATATTGCACTTTTTCACATGCGTCCACGTTTATGGATGTATGTTATATTGTCTTTTTTTTTTTTGCCATCCAAGCAACGTTATCATGGACGCCCCTGCTTATTTCAGCAAGACAAAACCAAGCCGCATCCTGCATGTGTTCCAACAGCATGGCTTCGTAGTAAAAGAGTGCTGGTACTAGACTGGCCTGCCTGTAGTCCAGACCTGTCTCCCATTGAAAATGTGTGGCGCATTATGAAGCCTAAAATACCACAACGGAGACCCCCGGACTGTTGAACAACTTAAGCTGTACATCAAGCAAGAATGGGAAAGAATTCCACCTGAGAAGCTTCAAAAATGTTCAAAAATTGGTCTCCTCAGTTTCCAAACATTTACTGAGTGTTTTTAAAAGGAAAGGCCATCAACACAGTGGTAAAAATGCCCCTGTGACAACTTTTTTGCAATGTGTTGCTGCCATTAAATTCTAAGTTAATGATTATTTGCAAAAATAAAATTAAGTTTCTCAGTTGGAACATTAAATATCTTGTCTTTGCAGTCTATTCAATTGAATATAAGTTGAAAAGGATTTGCAAATCATTGTATTCTGTTTTTATTTACTAATTATACAACTCGCCCACTTCACTGGTTTTGGGTTTTGGGTTATAGTTGGTTTAATTAAGGACAAGAAGCCCAAACTTAACATGTAGCAACAAATCTAAATAACCTAACCACAGCAGTATGTTGCTGTCTGAAGAAAATTATTGATGTGGAACAATCTTATTGATTCAACCCATTAAAGTCAGAATGCCAATAAACAAGCCAAGTGAAGATGGCTTGGAAAATCAATCGAGGCATCTGCAGCGGCAACCTTAATCTTCACAAATACCATTAGTCTCCCTGCCTTCAAGAACAACAGCTCCTCGTCTTTGTGAACTTTTGTCCCAATGTAGCCAAATATGAAAAGTATGATTCCTGTTTCCTCCTGGCACAATGCTCAGAGCTATTCCACTTATTTCAGGGGAAGCTGAACTCTATGTCAAATATTTGTGGTTTTAAACATTAACATGTAATCTCTTATCAGTTTTCTGTGCATTATTGTTGTAATGATACGTCTACTTACCAAATCTGATAACAAAACGTTTCAATGACATTCTTAATCTACAAGAGATATAACACTTGGAAACTAGATGAGGCAATTCCTGAAGGAATTGCGTGTGAATGCTGTCCAATGCTGACGTTGAACTGAAATCCTGGAATTTATTTTAGAATTGTTGAAGCAGAGCTCACAATTCCCAAACAGGCTGAATATTTTGAAGTTGGAACTGTTTGACTCAGATGAAAAATGTGGGAGTTGTGGAACTTTGAGGAATATCCCATTGATTTCAATGGGAATTTCCCCAAAAATTGTGAATTTCGGTAAAAAGCGGGACTTTTTTTGAAAATGGTAAAAAAAACTTGAATTGTCAGAATGAATTGAAAATGTTGGTGTTGGAATTTTTCAAATGGGTCGAGAAATGTTGAAGTAGTAACACGTTGAATTGAGAAATTGTATTACGGAATTCCTGGAATTTCGGAAAAACCGGGAATTTTTCCAGGTCAAAAAAAAACTTTGTTAATGTTCCTAATTAAGAGGAATGATTTGACGGTGGAACGGTTGAAATGCATTGAAAAATGTGGATGGAGTAGTTGACAGAAAAAAGGGTGGACATAGGGCTTCGGAAAAACAGGAATTCTGGAAAATCCTGGAATTTTTTTGAACTTGGAAAAAAGGAAGTTTAAATTTCCAGAATTGTGAAATATGTTGAAGGTGGAATGGTTTAAATAGGTTGACAAATGTGGAAATGGTGGAAGTTTGAAAAATGGCCATTTCATTTTGAATTGGGGAAATGCAAAAAAAAAAATGAATCATGGGAAATTTGGGAATTTTTTTTAGAATTGTTGAAGTAGAGCACACAATTCCCAAAGAGGCTGAATATTTTGAAGTTGGAACCGTTTGACTCAGATGAAAAATGTGGGAGTTGTGGAACTTTGAGCAATGTCCCATTGATTTCAATGGGAGTTTCCCAAAAGAATTGGGAATTTCGGAGGAAGCGGGCCTTTTTTTGAAAATGGTTCAAAAACTAGAATTTTCAGAATGACTTGAAATGGTTGGTGTTGGAATTTTCCAAATCGGTCGAGAAATGTTGAAGTAGTAACATGTTGAATTGAGAAATTGTATTACGGAATTCCTGGAATTTCGGGAAAACCGGGAATTTCTCCAGGTCAAAAAAATACTTTGTTAATGTTCCTAATTAAGAGGAATGATTTGACGGTGGAACGGTTGAAATGCATTGAAAAATGTGGATGGAGTAGTTGACAGAAAAAAGGGTGGACATAGGGCTTTGGAAAAACAGGAATTCTGGAAAATCCTGGAATTTTTTTGAACTTGGAAAAAAGGAAGTTTAAATTTCCAGAATTGTGAAATATGTTGAAGGTGGAATGGTTTAAATAGGTTGACAAATGTGGAAATGGTGGAAGTTTGAAAAATGGCCATTTCATTTTGAATTGGGAAAATGCAAAAAAAAAAATGAATCATGGGAAATTTGGGAATTTTTTTTAGAATTGTTGAAGTATAACAGACAATCCCTGAACAGGCTGAATATTTAGAAGTTGGGACCGTTTGAATCAGATGAAAAATGTGGGAGTTGTGGAACTTTAAGGAATATCCCATTGATTTCAATGGGAATTTCCCCCAAAATTGGGAATTTCGGGAAAAAGCGGGACTTTTTTTGAAAATGGTAAAAAAAAACTTGAATTGTCAGAATGAATTGAAAAGGTTGGTGTTGGAATTTTTCAAATGGGTCGAGAAATGTTGAAGTAGTAACATGTTGAATTGAGAAATGGTATTATCGAATTCCTGGAATTTCGGGAAAACTGGAAATGTTTCCACTTCAAAAAACTAATTTGTTTTTTGTCCTGATTAAAAGGAATGATTTGACGGTAGAACGGTTGAAATGCGTTGAAATAGGAAAAAATTGGAAAAACAGGAATTCTGAAAAATCCTGGAATTTTTTTGAACTTGGAAAAAGGGATGGTTACATTTTCAGAATGGTGAAATATGTTGAAGGTGGAATGGTTTGAATAGGTTGAAAAATGTGGAAATGGTGGAACTTTGAAAAATGGCCAATTAATTTTGAATGGGAAAAATGTCCCGGAAAAACTGGAATTCTGGGAAATCTGGGGAATTTTTGGAATTTGTCAAGGGAAAGCCCACAATTTCGTGAAGGAATTGCATGTGAATGCTCCAATGCTGAATTTAAAGTGAAATGCTGACAGAATGTGGTATGAATGTAAGAATAGTTTGAATGTTGGAATGGTTTGAATGTTGAAGAGTTTGAATTTCCAGGAAAACCGAAATTTGGTTTGAAACCTGGGAAAGTGTTAGTTTGAATGTCCAGGATGAGTGGAATGTGTTGATGTTGGAATGGTTTGAATAGGTTAAAAAATGTGGGAATTGTGCAACTTGGAAAAATGTCCGATTCATTTCAATAGGAACTTCCTGGAAATTTGGGAATTTTGGGAAAAGCGGGACTTTTTGAAAATTATTAGGAGCATTATTTTCTAACTTGGAAAAACGTTTCAATTTCGAGAATGGTGGAATTTCTAAAAGGTGGAATGGTTTGAATGGGTTGAAGAATGTGGGAATTGTAGACGTTTGAAAAATGGCCAATTCATTTTGAATAGGGGAAATGCAAAAAAATCAATTAATTATGGGAAATCTGGAATTTCTTTTTTTAATTGTTGAAGTAGAACACACAATTCCTGAACATGCTGAATATTTAGAAGTTGGAACAGTTTGAATCAGATGAAAAATGTGAAAGTTGTGAAACTTTGAAGAATGTCCCATTGATTTCAATGGGAATTTCAGAAGAAATTGGGAATTTCAGGAAAAGCGGGAATTTTTTTGAAAATGGTAAAAAAAAATTGAATTATCAGAATGACTTGAAAAGGTTGGTGTTGAAATGTATCAAATCGGTCGAGAAATGTTGAAGCAGTAACATGTTGAATTGAAAAATGGTATTACAAAATTCCTGGAATTTCGGGAAAAACTGAAATTTTTTCAGTTCAAAAAACAACTTTGTTTTTTGTCCTGATTAAGAGAAATGTAAAACCGTTGAAATGTGTTGAAAAATGTGGAAGGAGTAGTCGCCAGAATAAAGGGTGTAAATAGGACTTTGGAAAAGCAGGAATTCTGGAAAATCCTGGAATTTTTATGAACTTGGAAAAAGGAAAGTTTAAATTTACAGAATGGTGAAATATGTTGAAGGTGGAATGGTTTGAATGGATGGAAAAAATGTGTAAATGGTGGAAGTTTGAAAAATGGCCATTTCATTTTTAATGGGGGTAATGCAAAAAAAAATGAATTATGGGAAATCTGGGATTTTCTTTTTAGAATTGTTGAAGTAGAACACACAATTCCTGAACAGGCTGAATATTTAGAAGTTGGACTTGAAATGGTTGGTGTTGGAATTTTCCAAATCGGTCGAGAAATTTTGAAGCAGTAACATGTTGAATTGAGAAATTGTATTATGGAATTCCTGGAATTTCGGGAAAACTGGGAATTTTTCCAGGTCAAAAAAATACTTTGATAATTTTCCTAATTAAGAGAAATGATTTGACGGTGGAACGGTTGAAATGCATTGACAAATGTGGATGGAGTAGTTGACAGTAAAAAGGGTGGACATAGGGCTTTGGAAAAGCAGGAATTCTGGAAAATCCTGAAATTTTTTTGAACTTGGAAAAAAGGAAGTTTAAATTTCCAAAATTGTGAAATATGTTGAAGGTGGAATGGTTTAAATAGGTTGAAAAATGTGGAAATGGTGGAAGTTTGAAAAATGGCCATTTCATTTTGAATTTGGGAAATGCAAAAAAAAAAGAATCATGGGAAATTTGGGAAATGTTTTTAGAATTGTTGAAGTAGAACAGACAATTCTTGAACAGGCTGAATATTTAGAAGTTAGTTTGAATCAGATGAAAAATGTGGAAGTTGTGGAACTTTGAAGAATGTCCCATTGATTTCAATGGGAATTTCAGAAAAAAATGGGAATTTCGGGAAAAGCGGGAATTTTTTTGAAAATGGTAAAAAAAACTTGAATTTTCAGAATGACTTGAAATGGTTGGTGTTGGAATTTTCCAAATCGGTCGAGAAATGTTGAAGTAGTAACATGTTGAATTGAGAAATTGTATTACGGAATTCCTGGAATTTCGGGAAAACCGGGAATATTTCCAGGTCAAAAAAATACTTTGGTAATTTTCCTAATCAAGAGAAATGATTTGACGGTGGAACGGTTGAAATGCATTGAAAAATGTGGATGGAGTAGTTGACAGAAAAAAGGGTGAATATATGGCTTTGGAAAAGCAGGAATTCTGGAAAATCCTGGAATTTTTTTTAACTTGGAAAAAAGGAAGTTTAAATTTCCAAAATTGTGAAATATGTTGAAGGTGGAATGGTTTAAATAGGTTGAAAAATGTGGAAATGGTGGAAGTTTGAAAAATGGCCATTTCATTTTGAATGGGGGAAATGCAAAAAAAAAAAAAAAGAATCATGGGAAATCTGGGAATTTTTTTTAGAATTGTTGAAGTAGAACACACAATTCCTGAACAGGCTGAATATTTAGAAGTTGGAACAGTTTGAATCAGATGAAAAATGTGGAAGTTGTGGAACTTTGAAGAATGTCCCATTGATTTCAATGAGAATTTCAGAAAAAATTGGGAATTTCGGGAAAAGCGGGAATATTTTGGGAAATGGTAAAAAACTTGAATTGTCAGAATGACTTGAAATGGTTGGTGTTGGAATTTTCCAAATCGGTCGAGAAATGTTGAAGTAGTAACATGTTGAATTGAAAAATTGTATTACGGAATTCCTGGAATTTCGGGAAAACCGGGAATTTTTCCAGGTCAAAAAAATACTTTGTTAATTTTCCTAATTAAGAGGATGATTTGACGGTGGAACGGTTGAAATGCATTGAAAAATGTGGATGGAGTAGTTGACAGAAAAAAGGGTGCACATAGGGCTTTGGAAAAGCAGGAATTCTGGAAAATCCTGGAATTTTTTTGAACTTGGAAAAAAAAGAAGTTTAAATTTCCAGAATTGTGAAATATGTTGAAGGTGGAATGGTTTAAATAGGTTGAAAAATGTGGAAAAGGTGGAAGTTTGAAAAATGGCCATTTCATTTTGAATTGGGGAAATACAAAAAAAAAATGAATCATGGGAAATTTGGGAAATGTTTTTAGAATTGTTGAAGTAGAACAGACAATTCCTGAACAGGCTGAATATTTAGAAGTTGGAACAGTTTGAATCAGATGAAAAATGTGTAAGTTGTGGTACTTTGAGGAATGTCCCATTGATTTCAATGGGAATTTCCCAAAAAATTGGGAATTTTTTTGAAAATGATAAAAAAAAAAACTTGAATTGTCAGAATGAGTTGACATGGTTAGTGTTGAAATTTATCAAATCGGTCGAGAAATGTTGAAGTAGTAACATGTTGAATTGAGAAATGGTATTACAAAATTCCTGGAATTTCGGGAAAACCGGAAATTTTCCCAGTTCAAAAAACAACTTTGTCCATAAAATGTTTTGACGGTAAAACCGTTGAAATGCGTTGAAAAATGTGGAAGTCGCCAAAAAAAAAGGGTGGAAAAGGGGCTTTGGAAAAGCAGGAATTCAGGAAAATCCTGGAATTTTTTTTAATTTGGAAAAAGAGAATTTTAAATTTCCATAATGGTGAAATATGTTGAAGGTGGAATGGTTTAAATAGGTTGAAAAATGTGGAAATGGTGGACATTTGAAAAATGGCCATTTCATTTTGAATGGAGGAAATGCAAAAAAAAATGAATTATGGGAAATTTGGGAATTTTTTTTAGAATTGTTGAAGTAGAACAGACAATTCCTGAATATGCTGAATATTTAGAAGTTGGAACAGTTTGAATCAGATGAAAAATGTGGAAGTTGTGGAACTTTGAGGAATGTCCCATTGATTTCAATGGGAATGTCAGAAGAAATTGGGAATTTCAGGAAAAGCGGGATTTTTTTTGAAAATGGTAAAAAACTTGAGTTTTCAGAATGACTTGAAAAGGTTGGTGTTGAAATTGATCAAATCGGTCGAGAAATGTTGAAGTAGTAACATGTTGAATTGAGAAATTATCTTACAAAATTCCTGGAATTTCGGGAAAACCGGAAATTTTCCCAGTTCAAAAAACAACTTTGTTTTTTTTTCCTGATTAAGAGAAATGTTTTGACCGTAAAACCTTTGAAATGCGTTGAAAAATGTGGAAGGAGTAGTCGCCAGAATAAAGGATGTAAATAGGACTTTGGAAAAACAGGAATTCTGGACAATCCTGGAATTTTTATGAACTTGGAAAAAGGGAAGTTTAAATTTACAGAATTGTGAAATATGTTGAAGGTGGAATGGTTTGAATAGATTGAAAAATGTGGAAATGGTGGAAGTTTGAATAATGGCCATTTCATTTTGAATGGAGGAAATGCAAAAAAAAATGAATTATGGGAAATTTGGGAATTTGTTTTAGAATTGTTGAAGTAGAACAGACAATTCCTGAATATGCTGAATATTTAGAAGTTGGAACAGTTTGAATCAGATGAAAAATGTGGAAGTTGTGGAACTTTGAGGAATGTCCCATTGATTTCAATGGGAATTTCAGAAAACAATTGGGAATTTCGGGAAAAGCGGGAATTTTAAAAAAAATGGTAAAAAACTTGAATTTTCAGAATGACTTGAAATGTTTGGGGTTTGAATTTTCCAAATCGGTCGAGAAATGTTGAAGTAGTAACATGTTGAATTGAAAAATTGTATTACGGAATTCCTGGAATTTCGGGAAAACCGGGAATTTTTCCAGGTCAAAAAAATACTTTGTTAATTTTCCTAATTAAGAGGATGATTTGACGGTGGAACGGTTGAAATGCATTGAAAAATGTGGATGGAGTAGTTGACAGAAAAAAGGGTGCACATAGGGCTTTGGAAAAGCAGGAATTCTGGAAAATCCTGGAATTTTTTTGAACTTGGAAAAAAAAGAAGTTTAAATTTCCAGAATTGTGAAATATGTTGAAGGTGGAATGGTTTAAATAGGTTGAAAAATGTGGAAATGGTGGAAGTTTGAAAAATGGCCATTTCATTTTGAATTGGGGAAATACAAAAAAAAAATGAATCATGGGAAATTTGGGAAATGTTTTTAGAATTGTTGAAGTAGAACAGACAATTCCTGAACAGGCTGAATATTTAGAAGTTGGAACAGTTTGAATCAGATGAAAAATGTGGAAGTTGTGGTACTTTGAGGAATGTCCCATTGATTTCAATGGGAATTTCAGAAAAAAAATGGGAATTTCGGGAAAAGCGGGAATTTTTTTGAAAATGGTAAAACACTTGAATTTTCAGAATGACTTGAAATGGTTGGTGTTGGAATTTTCCAAATCGGTCTAGAAATGTTGAAGTAGTAACATGTTGAATTGAGAAATTGTATTGCGGGATTCCTGGAATTTCGGGAAAACCGGGAATATTTCCAGGTCAAAAAAATATTTTGGTAATTTTCCTAATGAAGTTGTGGAACTTTGAAGAATGTCCCATTGATTTCAATGGGAATTTCCCAAAAAATTGGCAATTTTTTTGAAAATGATAAAAAAAAACCCAACAACCTTGAATTGTCAGAATGAGTTGACATGGTTGGTGTTGGAATTTTTCAAATCGGTCGAGAAATGTTGAAGTAGTAACATGTTGAATTGAGAAATGATCTTACAAAATACCTGGAATTTCGGGTAAAATGGAAATTTTTCCAGTTCAAAAAACAACTTCGTTTTTTTTCCTGATTAAGAGAAATGTTTTGACGGTAAAACCATCGAAATGCGTTGAAAAATGTGGAAGGAGTAGTCGCCAGAAAAAAGGGTGAAAAAGGGGCTTTGGAAAAGCAGGAATTCTGGAAAATCCTGGAATTTTTTTTAATTTGGAAAAAGAGAAGTTTAAATTTCTAGAATGGTGAAATATGTTGAAGGTGGAATGGTTTAAATAGGTTGAAAAATGTGGAAATGGTGAAAATTTGAAAAATGGCCATTTCATTTTGAGTGGAGGAAATGCAAAAAAAATGAATTATGGGAAATTTGGGAATTTTTTTTAGAATTGTTGAAGTAGAACAGACAATTCCTGAACAGGCTGATTATTTAGAAATTGGAACAGTTTGAATCAGATGAAAAATGTGTAAGTTGTGGAACTTTGAAGAATGTCCCATTGATTTCAATGGGAATTTCCCAAAAAATTGGGAATTTTTTTGAAAATGATAAAAAAAACAACTTGAATTGTCAGAATGAGTTGACATGGTAAGTGTTGAAATTTATCAAATCGGTCGAGAAATGTTGAAGTAGTAACATGTTGAATTGAGAAATGGTCTTACAAAATTCCTGGAATTTCGGGAAAACCGGAAATTTGTCCAGTTCAAAAAACAACTTTGTTTTTTTCCTGATTAAGAGAAATGTTTTGACGGTAAAACCGTTGAAATGCGTTGAAAAATGTGGAAGGAGTAGTCGCCAGAAAAAAGGGTGGAAAAGGGGCTTTGGAAAAGCAGGAATTCTGGAAAATCCCGGAATTTTTTTTAATTTGGAAAAAGAGAAGTTTAAATTTCTAGAATGGTGAAATATGTTGAAGGTGGAATGGTTTAAATAGGTTGAAAAATGTGGAAGTGGTGGAAATTTGAAAAATGGCCATTTCATTTTGAATGGAGGAAATGCAAAAAAAAATGAATTATGGGAAATTTGGGATTTTTTTTTAGAATTGTTGAAGTAGAAAAGACAATTCCTGAATATGCTGAATATTTAGAAGTTGGAACAGTTTGAATCAGATGAAAAATGTGAAAGTTGTGAAACTTTGAAGAATGTCCCATTGAATTCAATGGGAATGTCAGAAGAAATTGGGAATTTCAGAAAAAGCGGGAATTAAAAAAAAAAAAAAGGTAAAAAACTTGAATTATCAGAATGACTTGAAAAGGTTGGTGTTGAAATTTATAAAATCGGTCGAGAAATGTTGAAGTAGTAACATGTTGAATTGAAAAATTATCTTACAAAATTCCTGGAATTTCGGGAAAACCGGAAATATTCCCAGTTCAAAAAACAACTTTGTTTTTTTTCCTGATTAAGAGAAATGTTTTGACGGTAAAACCGTTGAAATGCGTTGAAAAATGTGGAAGGAGTAGTCGCCAGAATAAAGGATGTAAATAGGACTTTGGAAAAGCAGGAATTCTGGAAAATCCTGGAATTTTTATGAACTTGGAAAAAGGGAAGTTTAAATTTACAGAATGGTGAAATATGTTGAAGGTGGAAGGGTTTGAATAGATTGAAAAATGTGGAAATGGTGGAAGTTTGAAAAATGGCCATTTCATTTTGGATTGGGGAAATTAAAAAAATTTTTTTTTTAGAATTGTTGAAGTAGAACAGACAATTCCTGAACAGGCTGGATATTTAGAAGTTGGAACAGTTTGAATCAGATGAAAAATGTGGAAGTTGTGGAACTTTGAAGAATGTCCCATTGATTTCAATGGGAATGTCAGAAGAAATTGGGAATTTCAGAAAAAGCGGGAATTTAAAAAAAAAAAAATGGTAAAAAACTTGAATTATCAGAATGACTTGAGAAGGTTGGTGTTGAAATTTATAAAATCGGTCGAGAAATGTTGAAGTAGTAACATGTTGAATTCAGAAATGGTCTTACAAAATTCCTGGAATTTCGGGAAAACCGGAAATTTTTCCAGTTCAAAAGTTTTTTCCTGATTAAGAGAAATGTTTTGACGGTAAAACCGTTGAAATGCGTTGAAAAATGTGGAAGGAGTAGTCGCCAGAAATAAGGGTGGAAAAGGGGCTTTGGAAAAGCAGGAATTCTGGAAAATCCTGGAATTTTTTTTAATTTGGAAAAAGAGAAGTTTAAATTTCTAGAATGGTGAAATATGTTGAAGGTGGAATGGTTGAAAAATGTGGAAGTGGTGGAAATTTGAAAAATGGCCAATTCATTTTGAATGGGAAAAATATCCCGGAAAACCTGGAATTCTGGGAAATCTGGGGAATTTTTGGAATTTTTCAAGGGGAAAGCCCGCGATTCCCGAATAGGCTGAACAGTTTCAAGTTGGAAGGGTTTGAATCGGGTGAAAAATGTGGAAGGTAGAGCGCGCCAAAATCTGTAGAAGAAGAAGAAGAAGAAAAACCATATGTGTGGTTTTCCTCCAAAGCATCACACATATGGTTTTTCTTCTTCTTCTTCTTAACAATAAATAGATGAATTCTGGTGTATAAAACCATATAATAACATTTCTTTCTGTCATTATTTTATCACAGTCATTCAGCAATGATAAATATTAATTGGAACCAGTGATAGTTCCCATAACGCTTTTTTTTTAACATTGTTGCCCCTAAAGGCCAAGTTGAAGTCCTGGATCCTTTCAGGGACCAGATGTCTCTCTCTGTCCTGGCTCTTCCTCGTCTGCGCGCGTCCTGCGGTTTTGCGGCCCTCCATAACAAGTCCAGTTGTCCATTTGTCTCCATAACAAGTCTGAGTAAACAGACATTTGGTAAAGCCCACCTGCAGGAGCCCTGGTGCTGGTTCAGGCTCACCACGGGCCTCCCAGGACTGCCCACAGAGGAGGAGGCAATTAAGGACCTGGGGGGAAGGAGCCATAAATCTCCATAAACTTCAGCCGGCGAGTCCCCCGCCCCCCCCCCCCCCCCACTTTCGCTGGACACTCAGATAATGCATCTCCTCCTTAACTGACACCAGAAGGATTTTAGAAGAGAAAAGGAGGATCCGACAGCTTAGAGCCCTTTCAAAGTTCCTCTGTAGTCAAAGCCGCGATTCATTGTGCAACAGTTTTACCCAATTCCATTGTGTAACCTTACTTAAGTCTTTTTTGAATATGTAACACCTGCCAACCCCGAGAGTGAGTGCGTGATAAATCAACACAATACAAATGGGCAAAAACCTTGTTCTAGAAGAGATATGAATTAGAGAAACCCTTTGGGTGCAATGGAGTGCATTTCAACAGCGTGCTCATTTTTTTTTTTTTCTGCAAATGTGTTGTTAAGGATGGCCGTGCGGTGTTGTTGAGAGGAAAGAGGCACTCGTCTCACTAATCAGACAGGATGTGCAGCGGAAAACATCCTTCTTGAGGAGGAAAGGCCTGCTTCCCTTTTATCATATTCTTAAGGACAAGCGCCTCCGCAAAGCTGCTGACGTCTGCCTTTAAGATCACCACGTAAAGGCAAAAACAAAAACAACAAAAAACTATATAAATATATAAATATTTAAAAAAATATATATATGCATGCACTAGGGTTGTACGGTATACTGGTACTAGTATAGTACCGCGATATGAATGAATCATATTCGGTACTATACTGCCTCTAAAAAATTAGTATCACAAAATCTTTTTAAATAAAAAAAAAAAAATCATATTATGTTTGTAAACTCAGGAAATACGTCCCTGGACACATGATGACTTAAATTATGACCAATGTATGATGCTGTAACTACTTGGTATCGGATCGATACCCAAATTTGTGGCATGTAAAGCATCCAAACAACAGAAGAATAAGTGATTATTACATTTGAACAGAAGTGTAGATAGAACATGTTGAAAGAGAAAGTAAGCAGATATTAACAGTAAATGAACAAGTAGAAAATAATAACTAATTTTCTACCATTTGTCCTTAATAATGTTGACAAAATAATAGGTAGATAAATGACACAATATTTTACTGCATATGTCAGCAGCTAAATTAGGAGTCTTTGTTTGCTTACTTACTACTAAAAGACAGGTTGTCTTGTATGTTCGGTATTTTATTTAAGGACAAAATTGCAATAATAAACATATGTTTAATGTACCCTAAGATTTTTTGTTAAAATAAAGCCAATAATGCCATTTTTTTAAAAAGTAAAGAAAAGTATCAAAATACATTTTGATACTGGTACCAAAATATTGGTATCAGGACAACACTAATATATATATATATATATATATATATATATATATATATATATATATATATATATATGTCCGATAATATCTGCCGATAAATGCGTTAAAATGTAATATCGGAAATTATCGGTATTGTTTTTTTTATTATCGGTATCGTTTTTTTATTTTTTTTTATTTTTTTAAATTTTTTTTAATTAAATCAACATAAAAAACACAAGATACACTTACAATTAGTGCATTAACCCAAAAAAACTCCATCCCCCATTTACACTCATTCACACAAAAGGGTTGTTTCTTTCTGTTATTAATATTGTGGTTCCTACATTATATATCAATATATATCAATACAGTCCGCAAGGGATACAGTCCGTAAGCACACATGATTGTGTGGTGGTGGTCCACTAATAGTACTAACCTTTAACAGTTAATTTTACTCATTTTCATTAATTACTATTTTCTATGTAACTGTTTTTATATGGTTTTACTTTCTTTTTTATTCAAGAAAATGTTTTTAATTTATTTATCTTATTTTATAATTTTTTTTAAAAAGTACCTTATCTTCACCATACCTGGTTGTCCAAATTAGGCATAATAATGTGTTAATTCCACGACTGTATATATCGGTTGATATCGGTATTGGTTGATAGCGGTATCGGTAATTAAAGAGTTGGACAATATTGGAATATCGGTTATCGGCAAAAAGCCATTATCGGACATCCCTAATATATATATATATATACTGTATATATATATATATATATACATATATATATATATATATATATATATATATATATATATATATATATATATATATATATATATACATGTCGATTTTTGAGAAAATGAAAGGATTTTAAGTGCGCCTTATAGTCCGAAAAATACGATGTATTTAATATCTGGGCCAGTGTAACATTACGCACTGTTTGAACAGTAACACTGTGTTTGAATATTTATTTAAGTGTCTCTTTGGCATACCACTGGATGGACCCCACGTACCACTAGCGGTACATGTACCCCAGTTTGCGAATTACTGCATTAGAATGTTCTAGCTTCGAGGTCGGTAAGCACAACCAAAATTATTCCGTACTTTAAGCGCACCGGGTTATAAGGCGCACTGTCAATTTTTGAGAAAATGAAAGGATTTTAAGTGCGCCTTATAGTCCGAAAAATACGGTATATTTAATATCTGGGTCAGTGTAACATTACACACAGTTTGAACAGTAACACTGTGTTTGAATATTTATTTAAGTGTCTCTTTGGCGTACCACTAGATGGAGCCCACGTACCACTAGTGGTACATGTACCCCAGTTTGTGAATTACTGCATTAGAATGTTCTAGCTTCGACGTCGGTAAGCACAACCAAAATTATTCTGTACTTTAAGCGCACCGGATTATAAGGCGCACTGTCGATTTTTGAGAAAATAAAAGGATTTTAAGTGCGCCTTATAGTCCGAAAAGTACGGTATATTTAATATCTGGGTCAGTGTAACATTACACACAGTTTGAACAGTAACACTGTGTTTGAATATTTCTTTAAGTGTCTCTTTGGCGTACCACTAGATGGAGCCCACGTACCACTAGTGGTACATGTACCCCAGTTTGTGAATTACTGCATTAGAATGTTCTAGCTTCGACGTCGGTAAGCACAACCAAAATTATTCTGTACTTTAAGCGCACCGGATTATAAGGCGCACTGTCGATTTTTGAGAAAATAAAAGGATTTTAAGTGCGCCTTATAGTCCGAAAAGTACGGTTTATTCAATATCTGGGCCAGTGTAGCATTACACACAGTTTGAACAGTAACACTGTGTTTGAATATTTCTTTAAGTGTCTCTTTGGCGTACCACTAGATGGAGCCCACGTACCACTAGTGGTACATGTACCCCAGTTTGTGAATTACTGCATTAGAATGTTCTAGCTTCGACGTCGGTAAGCACAACCAAAATTATTCTGTACTTTAAGCGCACCGGATTATAAGGCGCACTGTCGATTTTTGAGAAAATAAAAGGATTTTAAGTGCGCCTTATAGTCCGAAAAGTACGGTTTATTCAATATCTGGGCCAGTGTAGCATTACACACAGTTTGAACAGTAACACTGTGTTTGAATATTTCTTTAAGTGTCTCTTTGGCGTACCACTAGATGGAGCCCACGTACCACCAGTGGTACATGTACCCCAGTTTGAGAATTACTGCATTAGAATGTTCTAGCTTCGAGGTCGGTAAGCACAACCAAAATTATTCCGTACTTTAAGCGCACCGGGTTATAAGGCGCACTGTCGATTTTTGAGAAAATGAAAGGATTTTAAGTGCGCCTTATAGTCCGAAAAATACGGTATATTTAATATCTGGGCCAGTGTAGCATTACACACAGTTTGAACAGTAACACTGTGTTTGAATATTTATTCAAGTGTTTCTTTGGCGTACCACTAGATGGAGCCCATGTACCACTAGTGGTACATGAACCCCAGTTTGAGAATTACTGCATTAGAATGTTCAAGCTTCGAGGTCGGTAAGCACAACCAAAATTATTCCGTACATTAAGCGCACCGGGTTATAAGGTGCACTGTCGATTTTTGAGAAAATGAAAGGATTTTAAGTGCGCCTTATAGTCCGAAAAATACGATGTATTTAATATCTGGGCCAGTGCAACATTACGCACAGTTTGAACAGTAACACTGTGTTTGAATATTTCTTTAAGTGTCTCTTTGTCATACCACTAGATGGAGCCCACGTACCACTGGCGGTACATGTACCCCAGTTTGCGAATTACTGCATTAGAATGTTCTAGCTTCGAGGTCGGTAAGCACAACCAAAATTATTCCGTACTTTAAGCGCACCGGGTTATAAGGCGCACTGTCGATTTTTGAGAAAATGAAAGGATTTTAAGTGCGCCTTATAGTCCGAAAAATACAGTTTATTTAATATCTGGGCCAGTGTAGCAATACACACAGTTTGAACAGTAACACTGTGTTTGAATATTTCTTTAATTGTCTCTTTGGTGTACCACTAGATGGAGCCCACGTACCACTAGCGGTACATGCACCCCAGTTTGCGAATTACTGCATTAGAATGTTCTAGCTTCGAGGTCGGTAAGCACAACCAAAATTATTCCGTACTTTAAACGCACCGGGTTATAAAGGGCACTGTCGATTTTTGGGAAAATGAAAGGATTTTAAGTGCGCCTTATAGTCCGAAAAATACAATGTATTTAATATCTGGGCCAGTGTAACATTACGCACAGTTTGAACAGTAACACTGTGTTTGAATATTTCTTTAAGTGTCTCTTTGTCGTACCACTAGATGGAGCCCACGTACCACTAGTGGTACATGTACCCCAGTTTGCGAATTACTGCATTAGAATGTTCTAGCTTCGAGGTCGGTAAGCACAACCAAAATTATTCCGTACTCTAAGCGCACCGGGTTATAAGGCGCACTGTCGATTTTTGAGAAAATGAAAGGATTTTAAGTGCGCCTTATAGTCCGAAAAATACGATGTATTTAATATCTGGGCCAGTGTAACATTACGCACAGTTTGAACAGTAACACTGTGTTTGAATATTTCTTTAAGTGTCTCTTTGGCGTACCACTAGATGGAGCCCACGTACCACTAGTGGTATATGTACCCCAGTTTGAGAATTCCTGCATTAGAATGTTCAAGCTTCGAGGTCGGTAAGCACAACCAAAATTATTCCGTACATTAAGCGCACCGGATTATAAGGTGCACTGTCGATTTTTGAGAAAATTAAAGGATTCTAAGTGCGCCTTATAGTCCGAAAAATACGGTATATTTAATATCTGGGCCAGTGTAACATTACACACAGTTTGAACAGTAACACTGTGTTTGAATATTTATTTAAGTGTCTCTTTGGCGTACCACTAGATGGAGCCCACGTACCACTAGTGGTACATGTACCCCAGTTTGAGAATAACTGCATTAGAATGTTCAAGCTTCGAGGTCGGTAAGCACAACCAAAATTATTCCGTACATTAAGCCCACCGGATTATAAGGCGCACTGTCGATTTTTGAGAAAATGAAAGGATTTTAAGTGCGCCTTATAGTCCGAAAAATACGGTTTATTTAATATCTGGGCCAGTGTAGCATTACACACAGTTTGAACAGTAACACTGTGTTTGAATATTTCTTTAAGTGTCTCTTTGGCGTACCACTAGATGGAGCCCACGTACCACTAGCGGTACATGTGCCCCAGTTTGCGAATTACTGCATTAGAATGTTCTAGCTTCGAGGTTGGTAAGCACAACCAAAATTATTCCATATTTTAAGCGCACCGGATTATAAGGCGCACTGTCGATTTTTGAGAAAATGAAAGGATTTTAAGTGCGCCTTATAGTCCGAAAAATACGGTATATTTAATATCTGGGTCAGTGTAACATTACACACAGTTTGAACAGTAACACTGTGTTTGAATATTTCTTTAAGTGTCTCTTTGGCGTACCACTAGATGGAGCCCACGTACCACTAGCGGTACATGTACCCCAGTTTGAGAATAACTGCATTAGAATGTTCTAGCTTCGACGTCGGTAAGCACAACCAAAATGATTCCGTACTTTAAGCGCACCGGGTTATAAGGCGCACTGTCGATTTTTTGAGAAAATGAAAGGATTTTAAGTGCGCCTTATAGTCCGAAAAATACGGTTTATTTAATATCTGGGTCAGTGTAGCATTACACACAGTTTGAACAGTAACACTGTGTTTGAATATTTATTTAAGTGTCTCTTTGGCGTACCACTAGATGGAGCCCACGTACCACTAGCGGTACATGTACCCCAGTTTGCGAATTACTGCATTAGAATGTTCAAGCTTCGAGGTTGGTAAGCACACCTACTCAGTGGCCTAGTGGTTAGAGTGTCCGCCCTGAGATCGGTAGGTTGTGAGTTCAAACCCCGGCCGAGTCATACCAAAGACTATAAAAATGGGACCCATTACGTCCCTGCTTGGCACTCAGCATCAAGGGTTGGAATTGGGGGTTAAATCACCAAAAATGATTCCCGGGCGCAGCATTGCTGCTGCCCGCTGCTCCCCTCACCTCCCAGGGGGTGATCAAGGGGGATGGGTCAAATGCAGAGGACAAATTTCACCACACCTAGTGTGTGTGTGACAATCATTGGGACTTTAACTTTAAGCACAACCAAAATTATACTGTACATTAAGCGCACCGGATTTAAAGGCGCACTGTCGATTTTTGAGAAAATGAAAGGATTTTAAGTGCGCCTTATAGTCCAAAAAATACGATATATTTAATATCTGGGCCAGTGTAACATTACGCACAATTTGAACAGTAACACTGTGTTTGAATATTTCTTTAAGTGTCTCTTTGGCGTACCACTAGATGGAGGCCACGTACCACGTGTCCTGGGCATGACGTTAAAGTGGAGGCTCCTCTATGTGGTCTTGGGGCACTAGGAGGTTAACCCCTTTACTACTGTTACCCCAGGTGGCCCTTGGCAAAGGCCTAGTACCTGACTGCCCACTAGCCAGGGATACGGTGAAGACCTCAACGGCGGAGCAGGCGGAAGACGGTAGATTTAAGAACTACCACAATGGCGGAAGAAGGCTGCAGCAGAAAAGGGTCCCCAGTCGTCTTAAACTCCATGCCACTGGACCCTGACCCGATTCTGTCAAGGATCGCGTGGTGACTGTCAGTGCACCAGTCTCCCCCACGTTAAACTAAGTCACGCACAGGCATCCTCCATAAAGGGATACACCCCTACCAGGAGGATCGTCATACAGTTTACAATTACCGCATTAGAATGTTCTTTTATGGACTTGTAGACACACTTTTTTGTATCTTACTGCCAGTTTCTTCCCTTTGCTGGTGCATGAAAGTTTTACTGGTTCCTCAGATGAGCTGATGTTACCAAGAGGACACGGCAGTCACCTCTCCTTTACCTCTTGAAATGAGATAAGTTGCGCTCAGACGGCCAGCCGTCACTCTCACCTCCTACTTATTGCAGAAAGTGGGTGAAGGTGTGCACAGGAATAAGTAACATAAGCGGGGGGGAACGTCGATAAGCATCAAGTTGTACTGGCGGAGAAGCTCATCCAACATTAATGGCCGAGTAATTGGTTTGTAACAGTAACACTTACTCGGCCATCGGTAATGACCAGCCAGGGGAGTATTGGGTTACTTGCTCGGGATAAGGGGCTATTGTAGCCACAGGATCAGCTGAATGGGCCTTGCAGCTATGTCGGACAAATATTTATACAGTATCATGTTACTGGAACATTCTAACTGGTGGGGACAAGAATAGACAAGGTGATTGAAAAGTTAGATACACATGTTCAACAGTTCTGCTTTATCTGAGGATCTGGCTCTGGATCATTCTTGGAACAAAGCTCAGGAAATACCGTAATGGAAGCTTGATAGGCTTTTAAGTGTTTGGTTTTGGACTGTTATGAGAGGTTTGATGCGGAACGCCATTAGGACGTTCTTTTATTGCATTTTCAAGGTGAAACAAAAGTGTCATGTACCTGAATGTGGATGATAACACACCACAGTTGCGAAGGCTAACTCTCTAATGCAGTGGTTCTTAAAGGGGAACATCATCACCAGACCTATGTAAGCGCCAATATATACCTTGATGTTGCAGAAAAAAGACCATATATTTTTTTAACCGATTTCAGAACTCTAAATGGGTGAATTTTGGCGAATTAAACGCCTTTCTAATATTCGCTCTCGACGTCACATCGGGAAGCAATCCGCCATTTTCTCAAACACCGAGTCAAATCAGCTCTGTTATTTTCCGTTTTTTCGACTGTTTTCCGTACCTTGGAGACATCATGCCTCGTCGGTGTGTTGTCGGAGGGTGTAACAACACGAAACAGGGACGGATTCAAGTTGCACCAGTGGCCCAAAGATGCGAAAGTGGCAAGAAATTGGACGTTTGTTCCGCTACACTTTACCGACGAAAGCTATGCTACGACAGAGATGGCAAGAATGTGTGGATATCCTGCGACACTCAAAGCAGATGCATTTCCAACGATAAAGTCAAAGAAATCTGCCGCCAGACCCCCATTGAATCTGCCGGAGTGTGTGAGCAATTCAGGGACAAAGGACCTCGGTAGCACGGCAAGCAATGGCGGCAGTTTGTTCCCGCAGACGAGCGAGCTAAACCCCCTATCGACCCTAGCTTCCCTGGCCTGCTGACATCAACTCCAAAACTGGACAGATCAGCTTTCAGGAAAAGAGCGCGGATGAGGGTATGTCTACAGAATATATTAATTGATGAAAATTGGGCTGTCTGCACTCTCAAAGTGCATGTTGTTGCCAAATGTATTTCATATGCTGTAAACCTAGTTCATAGTTGTTAGTTTCCTTTAATGCCAAACAAACACATACCAATCGTTGGTTAGAAGTCGATCGCCGAATTCGTCCTCGCTTTCTCCCGTGTCGCTGGCTTTTGTGTTGTTTTCATCGGTTTCGCTTGCATACGGTTCAAACCGATATGGCTCAATAGCTTCAGTTTCTTCTTCAATTTCGTTTTCGCTACCTGCCTCCACACTACAACCATCCGTTTCAATACATTCGTAATCTGTTGAATCGCTTAAGCCGCTGAAATCCGAGTCTGAATCCGAGCTAATGTCGCTATAGCTTGTTGTTCTTTCCGCCATGTTTGTTTGTGTTGGGCGGGTGGTTAAAATCAGGCACTTTGAAGCTTTTTTTTTAGGGCTATTGCGTGATGGGTAAAATTTTGAAAAAAACTTCGAAAAATATAATAAGCCACTGGGAACTGATTTTTAATGGTTTTAACCATTCTGAAATTGTGATAATGTTCCCCTTTAACCTTGTTGGAGGTACCGAACCCCACCAGTTTCATATGCGCATTCACCGAACCCTTCTTTAGTGAAAAATAAAATGTTTTTTTTTTCAAATTCAAGACAAAGTTAATGTTTTTGGTAACACTTTAGTATGGGGAACATATTCTAAGTAATAAAGACTTAATTTAGAGTTATTTGGTTAGGGTTAGGGTCAGGGTTAGAGGGTTAGGGTTATAATAAGGCCATGCCGAATAAGGCATTAATAAGTACTTAATAATGACTAGTTAAGAGCCAATATTTTACTAATTTGCATGTTAATAAGCAACTAATTAATGGTGATTATGTTCCCATACAAAGTGTTACCATGTTTTTTTACTGGTGCACAAAATGAACCGTGCATGAACATCACAGTGCATAAACTCACAACAAATTACACACCTGCAAACCAGTTAGCTGTTGCCGTATCCGTAATACGCCGATAGGGAAAAGTTTGTATTAACACGATGAGTCGGGTCTGTTTTGACCTCCGCCGAACCCCTGAGCCTGACTCACCGAACCCCTAGGGTTCGATCGAACCCAGGTTAAGAACCACTGCTCTAATTAGAGTTTTCTAAATTAAACCATTAAACTGAAATTTGAGTCAAGATTTTTTTTCGTGAGTAATTCGAGATTACAAAATACGTTTTGTATGAGAAAATACATTTCTGGACGAATAAGTCAATCAGAGTAACAAAGTAAGAAGTAACAAAGTGATTAAAACACCCAAACACCAACAAGACCATGAATTTGGCAGTCTTTTCCCATAATGTGGCGGAGTGGCTCGGTTGGTAGACCGGCCGTGCCAGCAACTTGAGGGTTCCAGGTTCGATCCCCACTTCCGCCATCCTAGTCACTGCCGTTGTGTCCTTGGTCAGGTTACTTTACCCACCTGCTCCCAGTGCCACCCACACTGGTTTAAATGTAACTTAGAGAAAGGGTTTCACTATGTAAAGCGCTTTGAGTCACTAGAGAAAAGCACTATATGAATATAATTCATCCATCCATCCATCCATCCATCTTCTTCCGCTTATCCGAGGTCGGGTCGCGGGGGCAGCAGCCTAAGCAAGTGAATTGAATTATATTTAGTAATGCGGACGCTGTATCGATCCGTTGTGGTGAAGAAGGAGCTGAGCCGGAAGGCAAAGCTCTCAATTTACCGGTCGATCTACGTTCCCATCCTCACCTATGGTCATGAGCTTTGGGTTATGACCGAAAGGACAAGATCACGGGTACAAGCGGCCGAAATTAGTTTCCTCTGCCGGGTGGTGGGTCTCTCCCTTAGAGATAGGGTGAGAAGCTCTGCCATCCGGGAGGAGCTCAAAGTAAAACCGCTAGTCCTCCACATCGAGAGGAGCCAGATGAGGTGGGTCGGGCATCTGATCAGGATGCCACCCGAACGCCTCCCTAGGGATGCATACAGACAAGGTAGACTGCAATCCTTTCACAGAAGCTTTTAAACTAATTTAATGTAACAAGGGTTTGAAGTTCTGCGATGAGGTGGCGACTTGTCCAGGGTGTACCCCGCCTTCCGCCCGATTGTAGCTGAGATAGGCTCCAGCGCCCCCCGCGACACCAAAGGGAATAAGCGATAGAAAATGGATGGATGGATGGATGGGTTTGAAGTTGAAGATTCGATTGTAGGTTATTCCAAGCCTTCGGTGCTGAAAACCTAAATGCTTTCCTGCCCAGTTCAGTTCTTACTTTGGGGACGACAAATGGCAGAACATTCATTGAACGAAGATTGTGACTTCCTTGTTTCTTTGTTAAAAGACAAGACAGATAAGATGGAGTGATACCCAGAATGGTTTTGTAGATGAACACATAACGATTGAGGCATCGAGCATATAAAGACGTCCAGTTAACCATATCACAGAGGTCCTCAATAGGTAGCCCACAGACTTTGGACAATGGATGTCCGCTAACTTCTTGCAACTCAACGCCAAGAAAACGGAAATGCTGATTGTCGGTCCTGCTAGACACCGACATTTATTTAATAATACCACCTTAACATTTGACAACCAAACAATTACACAAGGCGACTCGGTAAAGAATCTGGGTATTATCTTCGACCCAACTCTCTCCTTTGAGTCACACATTAAGAGTGTTACTAAAACGGCCTTCTTTCATCCTCGTAATATCGCAGAAATTCGTTCCATTTTGTCCACTAGCGACGCTGAGATCATTATTCATGCGTTCGTTACGTCTCGTCTCGACTACTGTAACGTATTATGTTCGGGTCTCTCTATGTCTAGCATTAAAAGATTACAGTTGGTACAAAATGCGGCTGCTAGACTTTTGACAAGAACAAGAAAGTTTGATCATATTACGCCTATACTGGCTCACCTGCACTGGCTTCCTGTGCACTTAAGATGTGACTTTAAGGTTTTCTACTTACGTATAAAATACTACACGGTCTAGCTCCGTCCTATCTTGCTGATTGTATTGTACCATATGTCCTGGCAAGGAATCTGCGTTCAAAGAACTCCGGCGTATTAGTGATTCCCAGAGCCCAAAAAAAGTCTGCGGGCTATAGAGCGTTTTCTATTCGGGCTCCAGTAATGTGGAATGCCCTCCCGGTAACAGTTAGAGATGCTACCTCAGTAGAAGCATTTAAGTCCCATCTTAAAACTCATTTGTATACTCTAGCCTTTAAATAGCCCCCCCTTTTTAGACCAGTTGATCTGCCGTTTCTTTTCTTTTCTCCTCTGCCCCCCTCTCCCTTGTGGAGGGGGGGACACAGGTCCAGTGGCCATGGTTGAAGTGCTGGCTGTCCAGAGTCGGAACCCGGGGTGGACCGCTCGCCTGTGCATCGGTTGGGGACATCTCTGCGCTGCTGACCCGTCTCCGCTCGGGATGGTCTCCTGCTGGCCCCACTATGGACTGGACTCTCACTATTATGTTAGATCCACTATGGACTGGACTCTCACTATTATGTTAGATCCACTATGGACTGGACTTTGACAATATTATGTCAGACCCACTCGACCTCCATTGCATCCGGTCTCCCCTAGGGGGACATCTGCGGTCCTCTCCAAGGTTTCTCATAGTCATTCACATCGACGTCCCACTGGGTTGTGAGTTTTTCCTTGCCCTTATGTGGGCTCTTAACCGAGTATGTCGTTGTGGCTTGTGCAGCCCTTTGAGACACTGATTTAGGGCTATATAAATAAACATTGATTGATTGATTGATGACTTGGAGAAGTCATTTGACCGTGTCCCTCGGGAGGTCCTGTGGGGAGTGCTCAGAGAGTATGGGGTATCGGACTGTCTGATTGTGGCTGTCCGCTCCCTGTACGATCAGTGTCAGAGCTTGGTCCGCATTGCCGGCAGTAAGTCGGACACGTTTCCAGTGAGGGTTGGACTCCGCCAAGGCTGCCCTTTGTCACCGATTCTGTTCATAACTTTTATGGACAGAATTTCTAGGCGCTGTCAAGGCGTTGAGGGGATCCGGTTTGGTGGCTGCAGGATTAGGTCTCTGCTTTTTGCAGATGATGTGGTCCTGATGGCTTCATCTGGCCCAGATCTTCAGCTTTCACTGGATCAGTTCGCAGCCGAGTGTGAAGCGACTGGGATGAGAATCAGCACCTCCAAGTCCGAGTCCATGGTTCTCGCCCGGAAAACGGTGGAGTGCCATTTCCGGGTTGGGGAGGAGACCCTGCCCCAAGTGGAGGAGTTCAAGTACCTGGGAGTCTTGTTCACGAGTGAGGGAAAAGTGGATCGTGAGATCGACAAGCGGATCGGTGCAGCATCTTCAGTAATGCGGACGCTGTATCGATCCGTTGTGGTGAAGGAGGAGCTGAGCCGGAAGGCAAAGCTCTCAATTTACCGGTCGATCTACGTTCCCATCCTCACCTATGGTCATGAGCTTTGGGTTATGACCGAAAGGACAAGATCACGGGTACAGGCGGCCGAAATGAGTTTCCTCCGCCGGGTGGCGGGGCTCTCCCTTAGAGATAGGGTGAGAAGCTCTGCCATCCGGGGGGAGCTCAAAGTAAAGCCACTGCTCCTCCACATCGAGAGGAGCCAGATGAGGTGGTTCGGGCATCTGGTCAGGATGACACCCGAACGCCTCCCTCGGGAGGTGTTTAGGGCACGTCCAACAGGTAGGAGGGCACGAGGAAGACCCAGGACACGTTGGGAAGACTATGTCTCCCGGCTGGCCTGGGAACGCCTCGGGATCCCCCGGGAGGACCTGGACGAAGTGGCTGGGGAGAGGAAAGTCTGGGCTTCCCTGCTTAGGCTGCTTCCCCCGCGACCCGACCTCAGATAAGCGGAAGAAGATGGATGGATGGATGGATGTTTGATTGATTGACTTATTTACTCTTACTCAAGTAGTTATTTGAGTCGTATTATTCTAAAGTAACGGCACTCTTACTTGAGTACAAATTTCGGGTACTTTACCCACCTCTGGCCACTTGTTTATGGTTGATCACCAACGTGAGCCTTCATTGGCAGCCAAGAAGTATTTTGAGCATCCTGGGTGGTGCAATTCACATTGAAAGTGACCCTTGTCTGACCCATGTCTGCGGCACTTCACGAGTTGGGCTGTGAACCCGAGTAGGACAATGAGGGTTGACCCTTTTCAACCCCAAATCAATGCGGTTAAAACCAAAGCTGGACTTTGGTTTGAAAAGAGTATTAGACACACCTCTATGCCGATTATTGAGTCGAGGGGGGCGAGACTACTTATTATTTGGTTGTCTAATCTGATTTATCTCAGAATCTTCTATTCAGTGTTGCCAATGTGTGCTCAAGGTTGCGATTGTTGACAATCAAAATACACACAAAAGTATATATCTCTGGTAAAGGTTATAGCTTACCATGCACATCCTTTTCATAAGTCCGCCATTGAAGGACACCACTTTCTCTGTAAGGATGAGTCTATTCCATTGTTGGAAGAATACAGTCTTTTTCCAGATTACCTCTGAAAAAAAAAAGGTTTTAAGCCGCTCTTTGTCAAATAACTGGCTGTCCCTAATACTGACAACAGAGTTTTACAACACTCTGTAGTGAAACACACTGCGGAATGGAGACGGAAATCTGCTTGGCATTTTTGGGCAACTGAGGCGAAAAAACAAGCCGAGCTGCCAGTAATGCAAGAAAAGCAGACGAAACAAAGTCTCAACTGCAGACTTTAGTTCCAACAAATCCAATTAAATAAAATGGGAAATGCGGTAATACAGTGTCCCACGTCTGTGTGTAAAGATTTGCAGAACTTGGGTGCGCTTACCGTAATCTTAAGTCAACGAAGCTCACGTATCGTCAACACAGGGAGACGGAAGTAGGGCTGTGGCAGCTTGATATTTCGGGTATGTCACAAAAATACCACTATGACTAAATGCACACAATGTTTTGGGGGGGGGGGGTTTATAGCATTGCATTAGTGCATGTGTTACATTTGACTGCTGTGGAAGTGCATTTTAAGCACATTATATGCTGATGGGTTGCTCAAATTTACAGCAATGCGTCACAGCGTGTATTCGTCATTGTGTCAAAGCATTTTTCCCCAGCTAATCCAAAAAAGATTTAAGCAGTGTATTTAGCATAAAATAGAAGGAGGATGTTTTTTTTTTCAGTCCGGAAAGGGAAAATGTAATCTGTCGTTTTTTACCATAACAATTTAGGCACACAATTACAGAAATATACTATAGAATGTCTCCTGGGTACAAATTTGGATTGTGGATGTGATGCTGCCCCAAGTGGAGGAGTTCAAGTAACGTAAGAATGCATCATGACATCCACAGGTGGATCGGTGCAGTGATGCAGACTATGCATTGGTCCATCATGGTGAAGAGGGATCGACAGTCGATTGACTTTGCTTCTCTCTCTTATGGTCATGAGTTTTTGGTAGTTCCCCAGAGGACAAGATCACGGGTACAAGCAGCAGACTTTAGTTTCCTCCATAGCTGGGGTCTGACATGAGGGTGTTAGGGATTTGCGAGCGGCAATGATCATACTTGCCAACCTTGAGACCTCCGATTTCGGGAGGTGGGGGTGGGGGGCGTGGTCGGGGGTGGGGCAGGGCGTGGTTGGGGCGGGGGGCGTGGTTGGCGGCGTGGTTAAGAGGGGAGGAGTATATTTACAGCTAGAATTCACCAACTCAGGTATTTCATATATATATATATATATATATATATATATATATATATATATATATATATATATATATACATATGTGTGTGTATATATATATATATGTATATGTGTGTGTATATATATATATATATCCATCCATCCATCCATTTTCTACCGCTTATTCCCTTTGGGGTCGCGGGTTATATATATATACATATATATATATATATATATATATATATATATATATATATATATATATATATATATATATATATATATATATATATATATATATATATATGTATGAAATACTTGACTTTCAGTGAATTCTAGCTATATATATATTTATTTATTTTATTATATATATAAATAAAAGAAATACTTGAATTTCAGTGTTCATTTATTTACACATATACACACATAACACTCATCTACTCATTGTTGTACTTGAAAGTACAATGCAATACAATTCCGGGGCAATGGCACCTATCAAATACACAGTAATGAAAACACAGTTGTTCTACTAACTGTACTGTGTGTTATGAGAGTAGAGTATGTGTGTGTGTGGCCCTTTAATAGGTGTACAGCATGTGAGGTGAGTGACGTCAGTGAGTGTGTGGGCGAGAGAAGAGAGGGAGCTGTAGCGTAAATGCGGGGAAGGACTAGTTGGTTTTGTGTTGGATTGGCTGTGTGCAATCAATCAATAAAGCAAGATTTGCAACTAATCGCTGGACTCATCATTCACCCTAAAGTCGTCCGCTGTGGAGACCCACTGCTGGGTAAAGTGAAGGGTGTTGCCCCGAGTATACATTAGCCTTGGAGAAGTGTCTCCCCTACGGTCTCGTTCTTCTGCTTCGTCTCCTTGTGTGCGCACACTGGACTCAAGTCCGCATGGAGCTGGAGGGGGCGTGGCCTCCAGCTCCGGCTGAATTCCGGGAGATTTTCGGGAGAAAATTTCTTCCGGGAGATTTTCGGGAGAGGCGCTGAATTTCGGGAGTCTCCCGGAAAATCCGGGAGGGTTGGCAAGTATGAGATAAGCCAGCAGAGGAGCAGTAACCATGGAAACCGGAGTCAGGGGGGGACAAAGACAACCCAACATTTTGCGAGGAGCCAGAGGTGGCAGGATGTCTCCCTTTCCCTGCTTGTGGCTATGAGGGAATTGTATTTCTTTGCTTCTAACAATCACACTGTAAAATATATCTAAGATGGTGAATCTGAAAATTGACAACGACACAGTGAGCTTTTAGAGATTAAGAGAACACGCGTAGGAGAAAAAGTACTCCTGAACATGTAGTCTCTTCTCAAGGATAGGGCTATCACTTTTGCATTCCGAAGTCCCAATTAGGGCCTCTCTCCTATGAGAAGTGATCCAATCCACCTGTGAATATCAAACTAAGGGGCCCTTCAGCCCTTGCCTCCGTTTCGCCCAATATTCAAACTTGGGTCCTCCTAAACCACAGGTGTCAAGCTCAAGGCCCGGGGGCCAGATTGGGCCCGCCACATCATTTAAAACAGCCTGTGAAAACCCTGAAATAATGAATCAATAAAGCATTTAATCAGTTACTAAATGTAATCTTTTCATTGTGACAGACAGAAATACATGTATTAATAATGCAACAAATATAATACTTTCAAACTTTTTTTTAAATAAAAATTAAAAAAAATATCTGGTTAAATTATATCAAAGCAAGTTATTCATCAAATTGTACGCTGTAGAAATGACAATAGATTTTACAGTAAAAAACAAACAAACTGGCAGCTCAGTTGCCAGGATTTTACAGTAAAAAAAAATATATATATCCATCCATCAAAAAACTATAGTACAGTTTTTCCATTTACAGCAATTTGCTGTAAAAACCATCGTAAATTTTATGGCGAAGTTGTGGCGAATCAGCTGCCAGTTGTTTGTTTTTTTTTACTGAAAAATCGATTTTTTTTTTTTTTTTACAGTATATGTAACACTAATACAAATATAATTAACAAATGCACAACAATTAATTTTATAATATTATGAGGTGAATTCTTATACATTTTGTGGAGGGGGGCGTGGCCTGCGGGCCTGCCGCGGAACAGGGTGTGTAAGGACCGGCCTCAAAGACAGCGACAGGTGAGTAGATGGCCCAGGTGGGGCCTTGTTATCTAATCACCTGTCGCCCTTTATTAGCAGCAGCCGGAACGAGACAGGGCAGTTGGGTACAATAGATTTTACAGTAAAAACAAACAAACTGGCGGCCAAGTTGCCAGGATTTTACAGTAAAAAAAGAAGAAAAAAAAATCCATCCCTCAAAAAACTATAGTACCGTTTTTCCATTTACAGTAATATGCTGTAAAAAAACATTGTAAATTTTACGGCGAAGTTGTGGCTGCCAGTTTTTTTTTACTGAAAAATATAGAGATATTTTCTTACAGTGTATGTAATACAAAAATAATTGACAAATGCACAGCAATTAATTTTATAATATCATGAGGTGAATTCTTATACATTTTGTGGAGGGGGGGCGTGGCCTGCGGACCTGCCACGGAACGGGGTGTGCAAGGACCGGCCTCGAAGACAGCGACAGGTGAGTAGATGGCCCAGGTGGGGCCTTGTTATCTAATCACCTGTCGCCCTTTATTAGCAGCAGCCGGAACGAGACAGGGGAGTTGGGTACAATAGATTTTACTATAAAAACAAACAAACTGGCAGCTTAGTTGCCAGGATTTTACAGTAAAAAAAGAAAAAAAAATCCATCCCTCAAAAAACTATAGTACCGTTTTTCCATTTAAAGTAATATGCTATAAAAAAAACATTGTAAATTTTATGGCGAAGTTGTGGCTGCCAGTTTTTTTTTTACTGAAAAATATATATATATATTTTTTACAGTGTATGTAATACACAAATAATTGACAAATGCACAGCAATTAATTTTATAATATCATGAGGTGAATTCTTATACATTTCGTGGAGGGGGGCGTGGCCTGCGGGCCTGCCGTGGAACGGGGTGTGCAAGGACCGGCCTCGAAGACAGCGACAGGTGAGTAGATGGCCCAGGTGGGGCCTTGTTATCTAATCACCTGTCGCCCTTTATTAGCAGCAGCCGGAACGAGATAGGGGAGTTGGGTACAATAGATTTTACAGTAAAAACAAACAAACTGGCAGCTCAGTTGCCAGGATTTTACAGTAAAAAAATACATTAAAAAAATCCATCCCTCAAAAAACTATAGTACCGTTTTTCCATTTACAGTAATATGCTGTCAAAAAAACATTGTAAATTTTACGGCAAAGTTGTGGCTGCCAGTTTTTTGTTTTTTTTTACAGTGTATGTAATACACAAATAATTGACAAATGCACAGCAATTAATTTTATAATATCTTGAGGTGAATTCTTATACATTTTGTGGAGGGGGGGCGTGGCCTGCAGGCCTGCCGCGGAGCGGGGTGTGCAAGGACCGGCCTCGAAGACAGCGACAGGTGAGTAGATGGCCCAGGTGGGGCCTTGTTATCTAATCACCTGTCACCCTTTATTAGCAGCAGCCGGGACGAGACAGGGGACTTGGGTGCAATAGATTTTACAGTAAAAACAAACAAACTGGCAGCTCAGTTGCCAGGATTTTACAGTAAAAAAATACATTAAAAAAATACATCCCTCAAAAAACTATAGTACCGTTTTTCCATTTACAGTAATATGCTGTAAAAAAACATTGTAAATTTTACGGCAAAGTTGTGGCTGCCACTTTTGTTTTTACTGAAAAATATATATATATTTTTTTTACAATGTATGTAATACACAAATAATTGACAAATGCACAGCAATTCATTTTATAATATCATGAGGTGAATTCTTATACATTTTGTGGAGGGGGGCGTGGCCTGCAGGCCTGCCGCGGAACAGGGTGTGCAAGGACCGGCCTCGGAGACAGCGACAGGTGAGTAGATGGCCCAGGTGGGGCCTTGTTATCTAATCCCCTGTCACCTTTATTAGCAGCAGCCGTAACGAGACAGGGGAGTTGGGTACAATAGATTTTACAGTAAAAACAAACAAACTGGCAGCTCAGTTGCCAGGATTTTACAGTACATTAAAAAAAAAAAAAATCCATCCCTCAAAAACTATAGTACCGTTTTTCCATTTACAATAATATGCTGTAAAAAACATTGTAAATTTTACGGCAAAGTTGTGGGTGCCAGTTTTTTTTTTTTTTTACTGAAAAATATATATATCTTTTTTTTACAGTGTATGTAATACAAAAATAATTGACAAATGCACAGCAATTAATTTTATAATATCATGAGGTGAATTCTTATACATTTCGTGGAGGAGGCGTGGCCTGCGGGCCTGCCGCGGAACGGGGTGTGCAAGGACCGGCCTCGAAGACAGCGACAGGTGAGTAGATGGCCCAGGTGGAGCCTTGTTATCTAATCACCTGTCACCTTTATTAGCAGCAGCCGTAACGAGACAGGGGAGTTGGGTACAATAGATTTTACAGTAAAAACAAACAAACCGGCAGCTCAGTTGCCAGGATTATACAGTAAATTTTTTTTTTTTAAATCCATCCCTCAAAAACTATAGTACCGTTTTTCCATTTACAGTAATATGCTGTAAAAAAACATTGTAAATTTTACGGCAAAGTTGTGGCTGCCAGTTTTTTTTTTTTTTACTGAAAAATATATATATATCTTTTTTTACAGTGTATGTAATACAAAAATAATTGACAAATGCACAGCAATTAATTCTATAATATCATGAGGTGAATTCTTATACATTTTGTGGAGGGGGCGTGGCCTGCGGGCCTGCCGCAGAACGGGGTGTGCAAGGACTGGTCTCAAAGACAGCGACAGGTGAGTAGATGGCCCAGGTGGGGCCTTGTTATCTAATCACTAATCACCCTTTATTAGCAGCAGCCGGTGCGAGACAGGGGAGTTGGAGCTGGAGCGACTGAGAAGAAAAAAACACATATTGCAGGAAACGATCTACCGGTCTCCCGAAGATCTGTCGGCCAGGAGAATCCACGCCAGAAGGAAACTTTCACACATTCATATTCATAAATTATATACGGTTACAAGCGGCTCTCTTAGGGCAGCAATAACTGCAATGTGGCCCTCAGTGTAACCATTTTGGACATCCCTATCCTAAACAGAGAAGTGAATATATTGTAGGAACACAAACACGTACAAACATGACCTCTTTAGCTGATGTAACAACCCCTGTTCTAAAAGCAGGCCTCTATAAACACTTTTAATGGGTTCAGAAAAAATTGGTGAGTTTTCAAATAACTGGAAATGATGACCAACGTGGAGCTGCGCAGACGTGAATTGCTTTTGACTCCGGTGGAGTGCTTTTGACTTCAAGCTTATTGTGGTCATTGCGCTAATAGAGTAAAAGAGAAAAATTGCTGTCGGACTAAATGTCAATCTTCTCGTTAACCTTACCTAGCGGTGCTGTACTCACAAACTGATCCAAACCCCAGCAAATAATACAAAACCCAAAACCAGTCAAGTTGGCACGTTGTGTAAATGGTAAATAAAAACAGAATACAATGATTTGCAAATCCTTTTCAACTTATATTCAATTGAATAGACTGCAAAGACAAGATATTTAATGTTTGAACTGAGAAACTTTTGCAAATAATCATTTGCTTAGAATTTAATGGAAGCAACACATTGCAAAAAAGTTGGCACAGGGGCATTTTTACCACTGTGTTACATGGCCTTTCCTTTTAACAACACTCAGTAAACGTTTGGGAACTGAGGAGACCAACTTTTGAAGCTTTTCAGGTGGAATTCTTTCCCATTCTTGCTTGATGTACAGCTTAAGTTGTTCAACAGTCCGGGGGTCTCCGTTGTGGTATTTTAGGCTTCATAATGCGCCACACATTTTCAATGGGAGACAGGTCTGGACTACAGGCAGGCTAGTCTAGTACCCACACTCTTTTTGTCATGTCTGTGTAATCATGTTTTTGTTTTAAGTCATGTTTTTGTTTAGTTATAGGAATCTTTGGTTTCTGGCTTTTCACTCCCATGTCTTGTTTGCATGATTTTCCATTAGTTTCACCTGTTCCACATTTGGACTCATTGTGCACTCTTGATTGTCACCATAGCAACCCATTAGTTTTCACCTGTCACGTCACGCACCTGTTTCACGTCTTGAGTCACGCACCTGTTTTCGTTAATCATGTCTGTAGTATTTAAGTTCATGTTTTTCAGTTTGTCTTTCTGACGACCTCACACGACATGTATGCTCTGTCCATTTTTTCATGTCCATGTTCACGCTGCTCCTTTTTTGTCCATGCCAAGTAAGTTTTCTTTGTTCAAGCCATAGTTTGCAAGTTTTGTTTAATTGTTCATAGTTTATTCTCCGCCACTGTGCGCGCTTTTTGTTTGATCTTTTTTTTGTATTTATAGTCTTAAAATAAATCATGTACCTTCATTCCCGTCTCGCCCGTGCCAACTTTCCGTTGCATCCTGGAAAAGCAAACTCCCAAGATCAAGTCGTGACACTTTTACTATTAAGCCACGCTGTTGTTACACGTGGCTTGGCATTGTCTTGCTGAAATAAGCAGGGGCGTCCATGATAACGTTGCTTGGATGTCAACATATGTTGCTCCAAAACCTGTATGTACCTTTCAGCAATAATGGTGCCTTCACAGATGTGTAAGTTACCCATGCCTTGGTCACTAATACACCCCCATACCATCACAGATAGCGGCTTTTGAACTTTGCGCCTATAACAAGCCGGATGGTTCTTTTCCTCTTTGTTCCGGAGAACATCACGTCCACAGTTTCCCCCACAAATTTGAAATGTGGACTCGTCAGACCACAGAACACTTTGCATCAGTCCATCTTAGATGAGCTCGAGCCTGGGTGTTGTTGATAAATGGCTTTTGCTTTGCATAGTAGAGTTTTTACTTGCACTTGCAGATGTAGCAACCAACTGTAGTTAGTAGTAGTAGTGGTTTTCTGAAGTGTCCCTGAGCCCATGTGGTGATATCCTTTACACACTGATGTCGGCTTTTGATGCGCCTGAGGGATCGAAGGTCACGGGGCATTCAATGTTCGTTTTGGTGATTTCTCCAGATTCTCTGAACCTTTTGATGATATTACGGAGCGTAGATGGTGAAATCCCTAAATTCCTTGCAATAGCTGGTTGAGAAATGTTGCTTTTAAACAATTTGCTCACGCATTTGTTCACAAAGTGGTGACCCTCGCCCCATCCTTGTTTGTGAATGACTGAGCATTTCATGGAAGCTGCTTTTATACCCAATCACGGCACCCACCTGTTCCCAATTAGCCTGTTCACCTGTGGGATGTTCCAAATAAGTGTTTGATGAGCATTCCTCAACTTCCTCAGTCTTTTTTGCCACTTGTGCCAGCTTTTTTAATAATAATAATAATAATAATAATAATAATAATAATAATAATATATTTTATTTGTAAAAAGCACTTTGCATTGAGCAAACAACCTCAAAGTGCTACAGTGTATTAAAAAAAAAATAGAAAAAAAAATAAAAATAAAAACTAGAACAGCCCAATAGCTAGACCTAGTATGCATACATCTAAAAAAAAAAAGAAAAAAAAAAAGGCTTTTTTTTTTTCTATTTTTTTTTTTTTAAAATCATCCACAGTCTGTTGTGCCCTCAGGTGGTCAGGGAGAACGTTCCACAGACTGGGAACGGCGGAGCAGAAAGCCCTTTTTTCACCTGTGGGATGTTCCAAATAAGTGTTTGATGAGCATTCCTCAACTTTCTCAGTCTTTTTTTGCCACTTGTGACAGCTTTTTTGAAGCATGTTGCTAATGTTTGCCAAAAATAACAAAAGTTTTCCAGTTTGAACGTTAAATATCTGGTCTTTGCAGTCCATTCAATTGAATATAAGTTGAAAAGCATTTGCAAAATATTGTATTCTGTTTTTATTTACCATTTACACAAAGTGCCAACTTCACTGGTTTTGGGGTTTGGTGCAGTTGAAAACAAACAATAAAGCAACACTACACCAGGCAACGATCAAATATAATTGAATGAAACATTGCTTAAAAACAGGCATCCATGCTGATTCAATACAACAATAAAACATGTTTTTGCAAGATACCTCCCCAACATTTATTATTAATTATGTGTTTTTACAGAGTAGTTGATGTCATATAAATAAATGAGGAGAAAAACCTCCCAGCACGGGCAGCTTAGTGCAAGGCCCTCAGTGAGTAATCTTTGGACATGTGCTATCCGAGGCTCAAACTAATGAGCTGTGCTGAATGAGAGCTTTCATCCAATCCACTTGAAACACTGTAGTCAGTGTTACGGCCTGTTGGAGTCCGCCAGCATGACTGACTCCGTAATGATCTCCAAATGTGTTTTGTGTGATTGCTGACCTGCAGACTTGACATAAACCCCCCCTGCCCCCCGAACCCCTCCCTTCCTAGCAGTTCAGGAATATAAAAAGTAATTACCGTAGACCAGACCTGGGCAAATTAAGGCCCGGGGGCCACATGCGGCCCGTTAAGCTTTTCAATCTGGCCCGCCGGACATTCCCAAATAATTTTTTTAGATCTTTAAGATGGAAACTGTAGCTGCCATTATGATGTGCAGTGATTTTTTCACATGACCGTAAGTCTTGAACCATACAAAGTAGAGATGTCCGATAATGGCTTTTTTGCCGATATTGTCCAACTCTTAATTACCGATTCCGATATCAACCGATACCGATATATTGTCATGTCTGTGTAATCATGTTTTGTTTTAGTCATGTTTTGTTTAGTTATTGGACTCTTTAGTTTCTGGCTTTTCACTCCCTTGTCTTGTTTCCATGATTACCCATTTGTTTCACGTTTGGACTCATTGTGCACTCTTGTTTGTCACCATAGCAACCCATTAGTTTTCACCTGTCACGTCACGCACCTGTTTCACGTTTTGAGTCACGCGCCTGTTTTCGTTAATCATGTCTGTAGTATTTAAGTTCATTGTTTTCAGTTTGTCTTTCTGGTGACATCCCGCATTCATACCCCTGTCACACTCTGTCTACCTCTGCGCTAGAGATGCGCGGATAGGCAATTATTTCATCCGCAACCGCATCAGAAAGTCGTCAACCATCCGCCATCCACCCGATGTAACATTTGATCAGAACCGCACCCGCCCGCCATCCGCCCGCACCCGCCCGTTGTTATATATCTAATATAGACGATGCAAGGCATTAGTGAGGTTATAAAGCTTTTGCCTGTTAAAGAAAGGAGACTGATCCAATGCAGCACAGACATTCGCGTGCCACGCTGTCACGACCCAGACGCACACCAGTGCGCAATCATATGGGAGCCGCGCTGAGCGCACCTCCAAGTGCGTCTCGCTGCCGGCGACGGCCGGGTATGGGCCCAACGCTCCAGCGCCATCCATTTTCAGGGCTAGTTGATTCGGCAGGTGGGTTGTTACACACTCCTTAGCGGGTTCCGACTTCCATGGCCACCGTCCTAGCTGCTGTCTATATCAACCAGGGTGAGCCCCACCCCTTTCGTGAGCGCACTGCGCGCGGAGTGACCCCTGTTACGCGCCCCCGGCAACAGGGGTGGCGGGCAGGTAGGCTGCGCGGGTGGAGCGCGCGGAGTGACCCCTGTTACGAGCCCCCGGCCACGGGGGTGGCGGGCAGGTAAGCTGCTTACCTGCTGCGCGTGACGCCGGCCGCGGCGAAGGCGGACGAGGCGGGGTGTCGGTGCGGTGGGCGCGGTGGTGACCCTGGACGTGCGCCGGGCCCTTCTCGCGGATCGCCTCAGCTACGGCTCCCGGTGGGGCCCTCTCGAATTGGTTTAACTGTCACCCGCCTGAATCTATTTAAAATCTATTTTTTTTTTATTTCAACCGCCCGACCCGACCCGACCCGACCCGACCCGCGGATAAAATCTAATTTTTTTTAATTTCATCCGCCCGATCCGCGGATAATCCGCGGACTCCGCGGTTGTGCCCGCAAACCGCGCATCTCTACTCTGCGCACTTCATGCCTTGTCCAAGTAAGTTTTTTCTATTAATGCCACAGTTAGTGTTTTTGTTTAATTGTTCACAGTTTTTTGCCCACGTGCAAGTCTTTTTGTTTCGTTAGTCAAGTTTGTACTTCCGCCTTGAGCGCGCCTTTTGTTCCTTTGAGTGTTATAAATAAATATGTATTTACCTTCACGCCATGACCAGTCCAGCTTTACTTGCATCTCGGGAAAACAAACACACCATAGTCCACGTCTTGACATATATACAGCCGTGGAATTAACACATTATTATGCCTAATTTTGTTGTGATGCCCCGCTGGATGCATTAAACAATGTAACAAGGTTTTCCAAAATAAATCAACTCAAGTTATGGAAGAAAAAAATGGCACTGCCATATTTATTATTGAAGTCACAAAGTGCATTATTTTTTTTAACATGCCTCAAAACAGCAGCTTGGAATTTGGGACATGCTCTCCCTGAGAGAGTATGAGGAGGTTGAGGTGGGTTGGGGTTGGGGGGGAGCGGGGTGTGAGAGTTAGTGCTGCAAGGGGTTCTGGGTATTTGTTCTGTTGTGTTTATGTTGTGTTACGGTGCGGATGTTCTCCCGAAATGTGTTTGTCATTCTTGTTTGGTGTGGGTTCACAGTGTGGCGCATAATTGTAACAGTGTTAAAGTTGTTTATACGGCCACACTCAGTGTGACCTATATGGCTGTTGACAAAGTATGCTTTTACATTCACTTGTGTGTGTGAAAAGCCGTAGATATTATGTGCTTTTAAGGTTTATTGGCGCTCTGTACTTCACCCTACATCCGTGTCCACAGCGGCGTTTTAAAAAGTCATACATTTTACTTTTTGAAACCGATACGGATAATTTTGAAACCGATAATTTCCGATATTACATTTCAAAGCATTTATCATATATATCGGACTGCCGATATTATCGGACATCTCTGATACAAAGTATTTAAATGGTTAGAATATGCGCTTTTACATGATATACTAGTTACTTGTGTTGTCCCGATACCAATATTTTGGTACCAAAATGTTTTTTTGGTACCAAAACTAGCTAGCTGAATTCTGATTGGATAAAAGCTATAACTGTCATGATCCGTGGTCCGGATCATGTTGTTGTTATGTTCTGTTAGTTTTGGACTCTTTTAGTTCCTGTTTGACACCTGAGTTTGTTTCAGTTACCATGGCTACTTATGATTTTCACCTGCCTCTGGTGTTCGGGACGCGCACCTGCTTCTAATCAGAGGACTATTTAAGCCTGCCTTTGCCAGTCAGTCGGCTGGCGTCATTATTTGGTTTCATGCCACAGTTCGTGTTTGTTCTATGCCATAGTTAATGCTATTGGTTTCATGCCACAGTTTTGTGTTTGTCCTATGCCATTGTTAATGCTATTGGTTTCATGCCACAGTTTCGTGTTTGTTCTATGCCATAGTCAATGCTATTGGTTTCATGCCACAGTTTGTGTTTGTTCTATGCCATAGTTAATGCTATTGGTTTCATGCCACAGTTTCGTGTTTGTTTCATGCCACAGTTTTGTAAGGGTTCATGTGTATAGTTTCATGTCCTAAGTTTTTGCCTTAGCTTCCGTGTGCGATAGGCACGCTTGCCTTCGGGTTGTTTTCTGTTTTGTATTTTGTTAATTGTTTCTTAAAATTAAATCATGTTCCTACCTGCAAGTCCTGTCCGGAGTCGTCCGTTTGCCTTCCTGGGAGAACGATCTCGCAATAAGCAAAAACCACGTCGTGACAATAACGTAAAACAATCAACACTGGAGCATACCTAATACGACATGAAGAGAATATTTATGGAAAGTATCTAAAAAAATAAAGTGGACTTTTAGTAATCTATGTTCATGTTTTATGTTAGGCCAGCAGAGTTAGGCACCACTGTCAGATTGTAGGTGGGGTTGGTTTTTTTTACCCTTTGCGTTCATATTTCGCTGTGTTTGTTGCATTTTTGTTGCGTTTCGCTTGATTGTAAAATATGTCGATGGAGAGGGGGAGTGACGTTCATATGTTGTCAATATTCAGTGTTTTATCGTTCATAGTTAATATTGTAAATCCCACATTCTTTATTTTCATGTACATTCTGGGTGTCTCATTCAGTAAAAAAAATGTTTTTTTTAAGGCTGTCTCTCATAAGGTTTTTAGCATTCAATCAGACATTATTGTGAGGTTTTGTATTAGTAAGGAGGAGTGTTCCTAAAAATATATATACCGGCCCCCAGACACATTTTTTTCTCCAAATTTGGCCCCCCCGAGTCGAAATAATTGCCCAGGCCTGCCGTAGACTTTTATACTCTGAACGACATAAAAACTTCTGTTTACAAAATAGCATCGGTGACGGATTCAATAAATAACAATTGCATTACTTAATTTTGGAACCTACTTAGCCCTGAGATATCAGGACGTTTATAAAGTTGATTGTAAAGATTACTGTTTCACGGTATGACGTTCAAAGTGAAAGGAAAGAACTTGCATTATCAAGGAGAAAAAAAGACCTTTTCAGCTTTGTGGCAGTGTCTTTCAGATAATCCAATGGTTTTTAGCTGGTTTAGCATCAAGACGTGAAGTAAAGGGATTTTCTCAGCCAAGGGAACACTTAATCCCAGCACCAAATTTGGAGATGAAGGTTATTCAATGCACTGCAAAGACTTTTTTTTTTCTTCTTTTTTTTATTGTTAGATGTGTAGCAACAAGTTGTTGAACATGAAATGAAAGCACACGTCTCAGCGTGTGAGGAGCTTTGAAAGTCTGATTGTTAGAGATGATACCTCAGTCGAAGCATTTAAGTCCCATCTTAGAACTCATTTGTGTACTCTAGCCTTTAAATAGACCCCCTTTTTAGACCACAGTTGATCTGCCGTTTCTTTTCTGCTCTGCCCGCCTCTCTTTTATGGAAGGGAAGGGGGGGGGTATAGATTAGTTAACCACAGATGAAGCGCTAGCTGTCCAAAGTCGGGACCCAAGGTGGACCACTCATCTGTGCATCAGTTGAGGACGTCTCTGCGCTGCTGACCTGTCTCCACTCAAGATGATCTCCTGCTGGCCCCACTATGGACTGGACTCTCACTATTATGTTAGATCTACTATGGACTGGACTCTCACTATCATGTTGAATCCACTATGGACTGGACTCTCGCAATATTATGTTAGATCCACTATGGACTGGACTCTCACTATTATGTCGGATCCACTATGGACTGGACTCTCACTATTATGTTGAATCCACTATGGACTGGACTCTCGCAATATTATGTTAGATCCACTATGGACTGGACTCTCAGTATTATGTCGGATCCACTATGGACTGGACTCTCACTATTATGTTAGATCCACTATGAACTAAACTCTCTTACTATTATGTTAGATCCACTATGGACTGGACTCTCACACTATTATGTTAGATCCACTATGGACTGGACTCTCACTATTATGTTAGATCCACTATGGACAGGACTCTCACTATTATGTTAGATCCACTATGGACTGGACTCTCACTATTATGTTAGATCCACTATGGACTGGACTCTCACTATTATGTTAGATCCACTATGGACTGGACTCTCTCACTATTATGTTAGATCCACTATGGACTGGACTCTCACTATTACGTTAGATCCACTATGGACTGGACTCTCACACTATTATGTTGGATCCACTATGGACTGGACTCCCACTATTATGTTAGATCCACAATGGACTGGACTCTCTCAATATTATGCTATATCCACTATGGACAGGACTCTCACTATTATGTTAGATCCACTATGGACTGGACTCTCACTATTATGTTAGATCCACTATGGAATGGACTCTCACTATTATGTTAGATCCACTATGGACTGGACTCTCACTATTATGTTAGATCCACTATGGACTGGACTCTCACTATTATGTTAGATCCACTATGGACTGGACTCTCACTATTATGTTAGATCCACTATGGACTGGACTCTCACTATTATGTTAGATTCACTATGGACTGGACTCTCACACTATTATGTTAGATCCACTATGGACTGGACTCTTACACTAATATGTTAGATCCACTATGGACTGGACCCTCACTATTATGTTGGATCCACTTTGGACTGGACTCTTACTATTATGTTAGATCCACTATGGACTGGACTCTCACACTATTATGTTAGATCCACTATGGACTGAACTCTCACTATTATGTTAGATCCACTATGGAATGGACTCTCACTATTATGTTAGATCCACTATGGACTGGACTCTCACTATTATGTTAGATCCACTATGGACTGGACTTTCACTATTATGCTAGATCCACTATGGACTGGACTCTCACTATTATGTTGGATCCACTTTGGACTGGACTCTTACTATTATGTTAGATCCACTATGGACTGGACTCTCACACTTTTATGTTAGATCCACTATGGACTGGACTCTCACAATATTATGCTAGATCCACTATGGACTGGACTCTCACTATTATGTTAGATCCACTATGGACTGGACTCTCACTATTATGTCGGATCCACTATGGACTGGACTCTCACTATTATGTTAGATCCACTATGGACTGGACTCTCACTATTATGTTGGATCCACTATGGACTGGACTCTCACTATTATGTTGGATCCACTATGAACTAAACTCTCTCGCTATTATGTTAGAACCACTATGGACTGGACTCTCGCTATTATGTCGGATCCACTATGGACTGGACTCTCACTATTATGTTAGATCCACTATGGACTGGACTCTCACTATTATGTTAGATCCACTATGGACTGGACTCTCGCAATATTATGCTAGATCCACTAGGACTGGACTCTCACAATATTATGCTACATCCACTATGGACTGGACTCTCACTATTATGCTAGATCCACTATGGACTGGACTCTCACAATATTATGCTACATCCACTATGGACTGGACTCTCACAATCCCCACATCTGCGGTCCCCTCCAAGGTTTCTCATTGTCATCCCATTGGGTTGAGTTTTTTCTAGCCCTGATGTGAGATCTGTCGTTGTGGCTTGTGCAGCCCTTTGAGACACTCGTGATTTAGGGCTGCGAATCCGTGCCCCCCCCCTCTCCTTCAGAGCAGAAAATAAACGGCAGATCAACTGGTCTAAAAGGGGTGTCTATTTAAAGGCTGGAAGTGCCTCAAGGTCACATGATTGCCATGCAGCTGTACTACCAGTTCAAATGAAAACATTCTTCAAGTAACACTTATTTTATTATGACATTATTCTTGAGTATGTCTTCATCTGTGTGCAGCAGGATGCACATTTTTTTGAAAGCACAAATGGCGATCTTTGCCCCCTGTTGTTTAATATCGTACAGATGGATGCCAGCTGCAATTGGTAATGAATCCCGGCATTTTAAAACCATTACCCTCACAGCTTTAGGTGCACATGTGCGAAACTTAATTTGGCTTCATTTACACAACAATTCTCAAAGACTCCTCTCTTTGACTCCAACAAAGTCCTGCACTGATTGAACCTTGAAACATGTTCACAGTCTGCGGACTTCAACTCATATCTGAGCGTGTATCCTCCAGTTCCTACGCCCCAATATGTTTCTTGCCATCTGCCAGTGCACTACCAGCTTCCTCAGAGGCCGGACACAGGAGGCAACGCTGGGGGTAACCATCTCGTCCACACTCTCAACACTCCTTTCCTTCCCCCCCCTCTCTACTAACAACTCCTGAAGTTTGCATAGCTTAACTTCATCAAAGATGGCGATGAGTCTATGGATCGAAAGCTTGGCCTCTGGAGGGGCGGAGAAAGAAAAACGAGATCTAAAACTGTGCAGACAAAAGTGGTATTCAGGGGACGTCCTTCATGCTGTCATCAGCTTCAAGTGAACAATGTAGACTTTCAAGTTATTTTACAATCCCTCAACACCTGGGTCTTCAGGTACAGAGAGTTGAGTGGCTGTCCTATGAAATTTAGACGAACGATTAAATTCAGAAAATGGCGTACGCCAGTAAAAATTCAGATGTATGAAAGTGTCCAATCTAAGCACATTTCTGCTACCGTATTTTTCGGACTATAAGGCACACTTAAAATCCTTTCATTGTCCATCAATCACGGGGCAGCAGCCTAAGCAGGGAAGCACAGACTTCCCTCTGCCCAGCCCCTTCGTCCAGCTCTTCCCGGGGGATCCCAAGGCGTTCCCAGGCCAGCCGGGAGACATAGTCTTCCCAACGTGTCCTGGGTCTTCCCCGTGGCCTCCTACCGGTCGGACGTGCCCGAAACACCTCCCTAGGGAGGTGTTCGGGTGGCATCCTGACCAGATGCCCGAACCACCTCATCTGGCTCCTCTCGATGTGGAGGAGCAGCGGCTTTAATTTGAGCTCCCCCTGGATGGCAGAGCTTCTCACCCTATCTCTAAGGGAGAGCCCCGCCACCCGGCGGAGGAAACTCATTTCGGCCGCTTGTACCCGTGATCTTGTCCTTTCGGTCATAACCCAAAGCTCATGACCATAGGTGAGGATGGGACCGGTAAATTGAGAGTGTTGCCTTCCGGCTCAGCTCCTTCTTCACCACAACGGATCGATACAGCGTCCGCATTACTGAAGACGCCGCACCGATCCGCCTGTCGATCTCACAATCCACTCTTCCCTCACTCATGAACAAGACTCCGAGGTACTCGAACTCCTCCACTTGGGGCAAGATCTCCTCCCCAACCCGGAGATGGCACTCCACCCTTTTCCGGGCGAGAACCATGGACTCGGACTTGGAGGTGCTGATTCTCATCCCAGTCGCTTCACACTCGGCTGCGAACCGATCCAGTGAGAGCTGAAGATCCTGGCCAGATGAAGCCATCAGGACCACATCATCTGCAAAAAGCAGAGACCTAATCCTGCAGCCACCAAACCGGATCCCCTCAACGCCTTGACTGCGCCTAGAAATTTTCATTGTCTCAAATTTCAACAGTGTGCCTTATAACCCTGTGCGCCCATTGTACGGAATGATTTTGGTTGTGCTTACCGACCTCGAAGCAGTTTTATTTGGTACATGGTGTAATGATAAGTGTGACCAGTAGATGGCAGTCACACATAAGAGATACGCGTAGGCTGCAATATGACTCAAGTAAACAACACCAACATTTTTGTGGAGGTCTTGCACCTCCGGGTTCTTCGGACCACCCAAAAGAGACATGACAGGCGTGACAGTTTTATGATTTTGTTTATTTTTCAATAAACTTATCATTCTTGCTCCGATTTTCAGCAATCGCTTCTCGTCACAGACTCGTTCTTCCGGTTGCTTTTCAGTCTTCCGTTCTGGTCTCCGTCTCGCTCTCGCCTTCGCTCGTGCTCGTTCTCGGGTTTTCTCTCGACCATCCACTCCAACTTCTCCAACCTCTCCCTTCCCGGCTGCTGTCGCCGATCTCGGAGCCGGCCCCGGCACACCCCGCCTCGCTGCAGGTCCGCAGGCCACGCCCTCTCACAATTTTATATGTTCCATTGAAAATATAGAACATTACACACGGCGCTCAACAATCTATCAAAATGTTTTAGTACGACTTTGGTAAGCTATGACGCTGCACCGCTTAATGGATTGTACTGTGCTTCAACATACAAGTATTATTATGGTGTGTTTATAAGGTAAGACATATTATCCGGCGTTTTGTTTCGCAATATCATGCAAAACCATCTTTTCTTACCTTTTGGTACTTGCTGATCTGTATTTGGTATCTGCATAAGTACTGAACATTTGCGCAAGTCCGCCTTTGTAGGCCGTGCCGACACCGTAGTCCATACTTGCCAACCTTGAGACCTTTGAATTCGGGAGATTGGGGGGGGCGGGGTTTGGTGGTAGCAGGGGTGTATATTGTAGCCCGGAAGAGTTAGGGATGCAAGGGATTCTGGGTATTTGTTCTGTTGTGTTTATGTTGTGTTACGGTGCGGATGTTCTCCCGATATGTGTTTGTCATTCTTGTTTGGTGTGGGTTCACAGTGTGGCGCATATTTGTAACAGTGTTAGAGTTGTTTGTACGGCCACCCTCAGTGTGACCTGTATGGCTATTGATCAAGTATGTCTTGTCTCTTCCTCTGCATTATTTTAGTTATTTTGAGATTCAAAGATAGTTTGTTTTTGTCAAACCTTTTGTCATCTCTTTAATTTATTCATTTATTCTGTTATTGTTTGTATTAACCTTTATGTATTCTCTCCTGGAGAAAACGCAGCGGTGTCGTCTGCAAATAATACTCACTTTAAGTCCTTTGTTACCTTACAAATGTCGTTTATATATAGAGTTGAACAACTTTGGCGCCCGGTCACAATGATATCATTATTTTAATTTTGTATCCTGATTTATGTGATCTATGATGTTTTTCAGAATTATGTTATTTTGTTTGACAGCAAATGTTTTCCTCTCGGAGGATGTTCACCTCTCGTTGCAATTCTGTTTGGTCTTTTAAGAGATTCGTCACACTCTCCCTGAGTTCATAAAGATCCCATTTCACGTTGTTATTCCGGTTTTAAACTAAGCTATTTAACAAATCCATGACAAAACAATGAACCAGACAATTGCATCTGAATGTTGCTATGTTTCCGTTGGCTATGGCTCAGTGTCAGTGGTGTGTCGTCAGGGCCAGAAATCCATCCTTCCATCCATTTTCTACCGCTTATCCCTTCGGGGTGGCGGGGGGTCACTGGAGCCTATCTCAGCTGCATTCGGGCGGTAGGAATCATGATCATAATTAAAGATAACAGTAATTTTTTATTTACTTTCCCTAAATATCTAAAAGACATCGGGGGCGGTACCACTGGATTGGCAGACCGGGGTGGTGGTTCCTCTCTTTAAGAAGGGGAACCGGAGGGTGTGTTCTAACTATCGTGGGATCACACTCCTCAGCCTTCCCGGTAAGGTCTATTCAGGTGTACTGGAGAGGAGGCTACGCCGGATAGTCGAACCTCGGATTCAGGAGGAACAGTGTGGTTTTCGTCCTGGTCGTGGAACTGTGGACCAGCGCTATACTCTCGGCAGGGTCCTTGAGGGTGCATGGGAGTTTGCCCAACCAGTCTACATGTGTTTTGTGGACTTGGAGAAGGCATTCGACCGTGTCCCTCGGGAAGTCCTGTGGGGAGTGCTCAGAGAGTATGGGGTATCGGACTGTCTGATTGTGGCAGTCCGCTCCCTGTATGATCAGTGCCAGAGCTTGGTCCGCATTGCCGGCAGTAAGTCGGACACGTTTCCAGTGAAGGTTGGACTCCGCCAAGGCTGCCCTTTGTCACCGATTCTGTTCATAACTTTTATGGACAGAATTTCTAGGCGCAGTCAAGGCGTTGAGGGGATCCGGTTTGGTGGCTGCAGGATTAGGTCTCTGCTTTTTGCAGATGATGTGGTCCTGATGGCTTCATCTGGTCAGGATCTTCAGCTCTCACTGGATCGGTTCGCAGCTGAGTGTGAAGCGACTGGGATGAGAATCAGCACCTCCAAGTCCGAGTCCATGGTTCTCGCCCGGAAAAGGGTGGAGTGCCATCTCCGGGTTGGGGAGGAGATCTTGCCCCAAGTGGAGGAGTTCAACTACCTTGGAGTCCGGTTCACGAGTGAGGGAAGAGTGGATCGTGAGATCGACAGGCGGATCGGTGTGGCATTTTCAGTAATGCGGACGCTGTATCGATCCGTTGTGGTGAAGAAGGAGCTGAGCCGGAAGGCAAAGCTCTCAATTTACCGGTCGATCTACGTTCCCATCCTCACCTATGGTCATGAGCTTTGGGTTATGACCGAAAGGACAAGATCACGGGTACAAGCGGCCGAAATGAGTTTCCTCCGCCTGGTGGCGGGGCTCTCCCTTAGAGATAGGGTGACAAGCTCTGCCATCCGGGAGGAGCTCAAAGTAAAGCCGCTGCTCCTCCACATCGAGAGGAGCCAGATGAGGTGGTTCGGGCATCTGGTCAGGATGCCACCCGAACGCCTCCCTAGGGAGGTGTTTAGGGCACGTTCGACCGGTAGGAGGCCGCGGGGAAGACCCAGGACTCGTTGGGAAGACTTTGTCTCCCGGCTGGCCTGGGAACGCCTCGGGGTCCCACAGGAAGAGCTGGACGAAGTGGCTGGGGAGAGGGAAGTCTGGGCTTCCCTGCTTAGGCTGCTGCCCCCGCGACCCGACCTCGGATAAGCGGAAGAAGACGGATGGATGGATGGAAATATCTAAAAGTATTCTGTAGAGGGGGGCGTGGTCTGCGGGCCTGCCGCGGAGCAGGGTGTGTAAGGACCGGCCTCGAAGACAGCGGCAGGTGAGTAGATTGCCCAGCTGGGGCTTGTCGCCCTTATTAGCAGCAGCCGGAATGAGACACGTGGTTGGAGTGGGAAGAGTAGACAGATGCCTGAGAGACTAAGAGAGGGAGCAGACACGGACAGACTGAAAAATCACGAGAGCCAAAGCAGGCTATCCTTTGGGCGTTTGTGCTTGCAATAAAAGACTTTGTTCAAACCTGACCACTGGGCTCCCAGAAGATCTGTCGGCACCAGGAGAACCCACCATAGAGAGAGACGTTTACATATTCATATTCGCTTCTTTACATATTATGCTCTTTCCAGTGCTGTTGTTTTTAGATTATAGTTTGTAACCAATCAGAATTCCGCTAGCTTATGTTGCCATGCTGTACCAAATCTGCCCCGGGGCCTTCAGAATCAACAAGGCAGGCATCTGTGCACTGTAAGTGAACAGACACATACAGTTGATAGACAGTTGCAATAGCCAATCAGATCACGAGTTGTTGTCAGTAAGGCCTTCTAGCTGGCCTTACGCTGGGATTGGATACTCACTTGAGACTTCCCAAGTGAGTATCCAATCACAAGTTGCGAAAACAGGAAGTCCATAGAAAGCCACAGAAACTCGCCAGTACTCACAAAGAAGGAGAGCAACATGTTGATTAGGTGGCAGATATATATTTGCAAAGCCATTTTCAAGAAGGATATTTAAAGAGAAACTACATATTGTGAAATGAGGATGTTGATGAAATGGGGAAACGCCCGTCATTTCCACTCAAATCAACCGACTATGAGGGGCTGTACGGCGTCGAATGGGTTCTACAAATTTGGAGTTCAATTATTAGATTTTTTTTATTTTTTTCACGTTTATTATGTTTTTTGCAATTTTATTTTTGACAATACCACATAGGATATTGTGGAAGTTGCTTCCCAGTAGTTCCACTGTTAGCCAAGCGTGCAGTTTTTAACCAAGTTTTAATGTACATAGATTTTATCCAACGTTTTCTCTCCAGCAGGACGCGACTTTTCAGCCACGTCTGTATCCTCTCTCCCATCCTGCTCCCGGCCGCTTACTGGTAAAGACAACAGATGATTAGATTAACACGTACCGCCTGTGAAATCTAATCACCTGCCAGCTGTGTCTCGCCGTCAGCACACGCCGATGGTGCTCGTCCTCAGCACCATAGACAGAGGCGGTGACCTTTGCTCCTGCAGGCGCGCTGGCCACACCCTCCACAGATATGTTTTAATTGCTGATGCGGGTTTACTGATTTGTGCCAGAAAATAACCCGTTTTGTACACTTTTGATGTTTTCAATGCCCAGTAGTGCGTAAATGTCTTCCTGTATAGTATTTCTCCAGCAATGGTCATGTGGTGACATAAATGATGGTATGTTGAGAGGTAATTATTGAATTCGGACATCAATGAAGGCCATCCATCCATCAATTTTTTACCGCTTGTCCCTTTTGGGGTCGCGGTGGGTGCTGGAGCCTATCTCAGCTGCATTCAGGCAGAAGGCGGGGTACACCCTGGACAAGTCGTCACCTCAGACAACATTCACACTCACATTCACACACTAGGGACCATTTAGTGTTGCCAATCAACTTATATTAAAAAAAAAAAATACAATTAAATAAAAATCCACAAAAATTTTGGGCAATGTACTAATAAAAGTGTTAAAAATAAGTCATACATTTTTTTTTTCAATCTCAATTCTTAAATCTTTCAACTTCAGGTCAATGTGTTGAGCACGAGTTTTTAAAAAAATCTAATGTTTTTTGTTTGTTTTATGCCCTTCTTGTCAAACACAACTTTGATGTTGTATGGAAAACACACAAAATATGCAATATTTTCCTCAAAAATGATTTCAAAGTGGAATATTAGATGTGAAATAATTGGAGCCTTAAATTTGTCAATAATTCATAACATTGATTTTGACTCATTATTATTTCTTGAGAAATAACAAAAAAAAAAAGTTTTTAAAAATAAAATAAAAATCCACAAAAATTTTGGGCAATGTACTAATAAAAGTGTTAAAAATAAGTAATCTTTTTTTTTTTTTTCAATCTCAATTCTTATTTGATGTTGTATGGTAAACACACAAAATATGCCATATTTTCCTCAAAAATTATTTCAAAGTGACATTTTGGATGTGAAATAATTGGAGCCTTAAATATGTCAATAATTCATAACATTGATTTTGATTCATTATTATTTCTTGAGCAATAACAAGAAAAAAATGTTTTTTTTAAATAAAATAAAAATCCACTAAAATTTTGGGCAATGTACTAATAAAAGTGTTAAAAATAAGTCATACATTTTTTTTTTCCAATCTCAATTCTTAAATCTTTCAACTTCAGGTCTATTTGTTGAACACAAGTTTAAAAAAAAAAAAATCCAATGTTTTTTGTTTGTTTTATGCCCTTTTTGTCAAACACAACTTTGATGTTGTATGGAAAACACACAAAATATGCAATATTTTCCTCAAAAATTATTTCAAAGTGGAATATTGGATGTGAAATAATTGGAGCCTTAAATTTGTCAATAATTCATAACATTGACTTTGATTCATTATTATTTCTTGAGCAATAACAATAAAAAAATGTTTTTTTTAAATAAAATAAAAATCCACTAAAATTTTGGGCAATGTACTAATAAAAGTGTTGAAAATAAGTCATACATTTTATTTTCAATCTCAATTCTTAAATCTTTCAACTTCAGGTCTATTTGTTGAACACGAGTTTAAAAAAAAATCCAATGTTTTTTGTTTGTTTTATGCCCTTCTTGTCAAACACAACTTTTATGTTGTATGGAAAACACACAAAATATGCAATATTTTCCTCAAAAATGATTTCAAAGTGGAATATTGGATGTGAATTAATTGGAGCCTTAAATTTGTCAATAATTCATAACATTGATTTTGATTCATTATTATTTCTTGAGCAATAACAATAAAAAAAAGTTTTTTTTAAATAAAATAAAAATCCACTAAAATTTTGGGCAATGTACTAATAAAAGTGTTAAAAATAAGTCATAAATTTTTTTTTTCAATCTCAATTCTTAAATCTTTCAACTTCAGGTCTATTTGTTGAACACGAGATTAAAAACAAATTCCAATGTTTTTTGTTTGTTTTATGCCCTTTTTGTCAAACACAACTTTGATGTTGTATGGAAAACACACAAAATATGCAATATTTTCCTCAAAAATTATTTGAAAGTGGAATATTGGATGTGAAATAATTGGAGCCTTAAATTTGTCAATAATTCATAACATGGATTTGATTCATTATTATTTCTTGAGCAATAACAATAAAAAAACGTTTTTTAAAAATAAAACAAAAATCCACTAAAATTTTGGGCAATGTACTAATAAAAGTGTTAAAAATAAGTCATACGTTTTTTTTTTCAATCTCAATTCTTAAATCTTTCAACTTCAGGTCTATTTGTTGAACACGAGATTAAAAAATAATTCCAATGTTTTTTGTTTGTTTTATGCCCTTTTTGTCAAACACAACTTTGATGTTGTATGGAAAACACACAAAATATGCAATATTTTCCTCAAAAATGATTTCAAAGTGGTATATTGGATGTGAAATAATTGGAGCCTTAAATTTGTCAATAATTCATAACATTGATTTTGATTCATTATTATTTCTTGAGCAATAACAATAAAACAATGTTTTTTTTAAATAAAATAAAAATCCACTAAAATTTTGGGCAATGTACTAATAAAAGTGTTAAAAATAAGTCATACATTTTTTTTTCAATCTCAATTCTTAAATCTTTTAACTTCAGGTCTATTTGTTGAACACGAGTTTAAAAAAAAAATCCAATGTTTTTTGTTTGTTTTATGCCCTTTTTGTCAAACACAACTTTGATGTTGTATGGAAAACACACAAAATATGCAATATTTTCCTCAAAAATGATTTCAAAGTGGAATATTGGATGTGAAAAAATTGGAGCCTTAAATATGTCAATAATTCATAAAATTGATTTTGATTCATTATTATTTCTTGAGCAATAACAATAAAAACATGTTTTTAAAAAATAAAATAAATATCCACTAAAATTTTGGGCAATGTACTAATAAAAGTGTTAAAAACAATTCATAATTTTTTTTTCAATCTCAATTCTGAAATCTTTCAACTTCAGGTCTATTTGTTGAACACGAGTTTAAAAAAAAAATCCAATGTTTTTTGTTTGTTTTATGCCCTTTTTGTCAAACACAACTTTGATGTTGTATGGAAAACACACAAAATATGCAATATTTTCCTCAAAAATGATTTCAAAGTGGAATATTGGATGTGAAATAATTGGAGCCTTAAATTTGTCAATAATTCATAACATTGATTTTGATTCATTATTATTTCTTTAGCAATAACAATAAACAAATGTTTTTTAAAAATAAAACAAAAATCCACTAAAATTTTGGGCAATGTACTAATAAAAGTGTTAAAAACAATTCATAATTTTTTTTTCAATCTCAATTCCGAAATCTTTCAACTTCAGGTCTATTTGTTGAACACAAGATTAAAAACGAATTCCAATGTTTTTTGTTTGTTTTATGCCCTTTTTATCAAACACAACTTCAATGTTGTATGGAAAACACACACAATATGCAATATTTTCCTCAAAAATGATTTCAAAGTGGAATATTGGATGTGAAATAATTGGAGCCTTAAATTTGTCAATAATTCATAACATTGATTTTGATTCATTATTATTTCTTGAGCAATAACAATAAAAAAAACGTTTTTTAAAAATAAAATAAAAATCCACTAAAATTTTGGGCAATGTACTAATAAAAGTGCTGAAAATAAGTCATACATTTTTTTTTCAATCTCAATTCTTAAATCTTTCAACTTCAGGTTTATTTGTTGAACACGAGTTAAAAAAAAAATCCAATGTTTTTTGTTTGTTTTATGCCCTTCTTGTCAAACACAACTTTGATGTTGTATGGAAAACACACAAAATATGCAATATTTTCCTCAAAAATGATTTCAAAGTGGAATATTGGATGTGAAATAATTGGAGCCTTAAATTTGTCAATAATTCATAACATTGATTTTGATTCATTATTATTTCTTGAGCAATAACAATAAAAAAATAAATAAATAAAATATAAAATAAAATTCCACTAAAATTTTGGGCAATGTACTAATAAAAGTGTTGAAAATAAGTCATACATTTTTTTTTCAATCTCAATTCTTAAATCTTTCAACTTCAGGTCTATTTGTTGAACACGAGTTTAAAAAAAAAATCCAATGTTTTTTGTTTGTTTTATGCCCTTTTTGTCAAACACAACTTTGATATTGTATGGAAAACACACAAAATATGCAATATTTTCCTCAAAAATTATTTCAAAGTGGAATATTGGATGTGAAAAAATTGGAGCCTTAAATATGTCAATAATTCATAAAATTGATTTTGATTCATTATTGTTTCTTGAGCAATAACAATAAAAAAATGTTTTTTAAAAATAAAATAAAAATCCACTAAAATTTTGGGCAATGTACTAATAAAAGTGTTAAAAATAAGTCATACATTTTTTTTTTCAATCTCAATTCTTAAATCTTTCAACTTCAGGTCTATTTGTTGAACACGAGATTAAAAACGAATTCCAATGTTTTTTGTTTGTTTTATGCCCTTTTTGTCAAACACAACTTCAATGTTGTATGGAAAACACACAAAATATGCAATATTTTCCTCAAAAGTTATTTGAAAGTGGAATATTGGATGTGAAATAATTGGAGCCTTAAATTTGTCAATAATTCATAACATGGATTTTGATTCATTATTATTTCTTGAGCAATAACAATAAAAAAATGTTTTTTTAAAAATAAAACAAAAATCCACTAACATTTTGGGCAATGTACTAATAAAAGTGTTAAAAATAAGTCATACATTTTTTTTTTCCAATCTCAATTCTTATTTGATGTTGTATGGTAAACACACAAAATATGCCATATTTTCCTCAAAAATGATTTCAAAGTGGAATTTTGGATGTGAAATAATTGGCGCCTTAAATATGTCAATAATTCATAACATTGATTTTGATTCATTATTATTTCTTGAGCAATAACAATAAAAAAAACAATTTAAAAAAAATAAAATAAAATTCCACTAAAATGTTGGGCAATGTACTAATAAAAGTGTTAAAAATAAGTCATACATTTTTTTTTTCAATCTCAATTCTTAAATCTTTCAATTTCAGGTCTATTTGTTGAACACGAGATTAAAAACAAATTCCAATGTTTTTTGTTTGTTTTATGCCCTTCTTGTCAAACACAACTTTGATGTTGTATGGAAAACACACAAAATATGCAATATTTTCCTCAAAAATGATTTCAAAGTGGAATATTGGATGTGAAAAAATTGGAGCCTTAAATATGTCAATAATTCATAAAATTGATTTTGATTCATTATTATTTCTTGAGAAATAACAAAAAAAAGAAGTTTTTTAAAAATAAAATAAAAATCCACTAAAATTTTGGACAATGTACTAATAAAAGTGTTAAAAAATAAGTAATCTTTTTTTTTTTTCAATCTCAATTCTTATTTGATGTTGTATGGTAAACACACAAAATATGCCATATTTTCCTCAAAAATTATTTCAAAGTGACATTTTGGATGTGAAATAATTGGAACCTTAAATATGTCAATAATTCATAACATTGATTTTGATTCATTATTATTTCTTGAGCAATAACAAGAAAAAAATGTTTTTTAAAAATAAAATAAAAATCCACTAAAATTTTGGGCAATGTACTAATAAAAGTGTTAAAAATAAGTCATACATTTTTTTTTCCAATCTCAATTCTTAAATCTTTCAACTTCAGGTCTATTTGTTGAACACAAGTTTAAAAAAAAAAAAATCAAATGTTTTTTGTTTGTTTTATGCCCTTTTTGTCAAACACAACTTTGATGTTGTATGGAAAACACACAAAATATGCAATATTTTCCTCAAAAATGATTTCAAAGTGGAATATTGGATGTGAAAAAATTGGAGCCTTAAATATGTCAATAATTCATAAAATTGATTTTGATTCATTATTATTTCTTGACCAATAACAATTAAATTGTTATTGTTTGAATTGGTTTTACCCTTTAAAATAATTTTGTATCATATTTATTTTATATTGTTTTTATATATATATATATATATATATATATATATATATATATATATATATATATATATATATATATATATATATATATATATATTGGTTTTATATGTATTTATTTTTTGTTTTTATTCAGTCATTGGTGGAGCTAAGGATAATATTTGAATATTGTTTTTAATATTGTTGTGCAGCACTTTGGAAACATTTTGTTGTTTAAATGTGCTGTATAAATAAAGTGGATTGGATTGGATTATAAAAAAAAAATTAAAAAAAATAAAATAAAAATCCACTCCAATTTTGGGGAATGTACTTATAAAAAGCCTAGGTGGGCAACGCACGGCCCGCCACTGCTCAATGTGACACCAGTCCACCCAGATGGCTTAAAAACGCCTCTCATACAAAGAGTTCTTTATTCGATTCTAGTCGTTCACTCAAAAGAGCCGTTCAAAAGACTCGTCTCGTTCGAGAATGTCACATCTCAATTCTACATTAATCAGCTCTGCGCTATAGTTTGGCTCGATGCTGCCACGAACTGGAAAGTTTGCATGAGTTTGATGACTTAATAATGACCAATGTGTGCCACATGTAAATCAAACATTGCTTCGTTGTTATGTAACTACATTTTCTTTTGCGCCCAGTTCCACGGGTCCCTTGTAGTCTATTCTTTGGTGGCTGCCTGCAAACAAAGCAGTCGGTGGGACACATGAGCAGCTAAGCAGAGAACTACCCCCTGGTGCTCTCAGGTGATCCGCTATGTGGATCTGCTTACCAGGCCAGCAGCTGCTATGGAAGGTTTTGGCCCCTTTAAAAAGGACCTGGGCTATGGTTACAGGAATGGGAAGTTGACGCCATAGTGGAGAAAAGGGGGCAGCTTTGGGGCCAGGAGGTGGTATTTAACTCCTGCTGTGAGTTCACACAGAGGTCCGCCACAGCTGTGGCTCTCGAGGGAATGCACACTGGTGGTGAGGAGAGGGTCACACTGCAACATGATCACATCACAAAAAAAAAAAACCCAAGGGATATTTTTTTGTTTTTGGTTTATTTACATTTAAACACCAATTTGCTCCAAAATAGACACCATCTCCTCAAATTTCACTCGCCGGTCACAACTTTGCACACCTTCAGGTTTGGCCAATGCAGACGCTTTATCTAAAATTCAGCCCATCTTTCACTAATATTAGCAGTCGGACGCAATACTTATTGCTACTTTAGCCTTGACTAACACCCTCCCAAATGTAAATAATCAAATGTATATACTTGTTCTTATGCGTTCAGAACTCACTATGTTCACTGCTCGCTGTACATATCCTACCAAGTCAGACCTACACTGTTTCAATGTCCATTTTTTCTGATTATGCTATTGTTGATGACTGAAGTGCTGATATCAACCAAACCTAACCCCCCCCCCCCCCCCCCGTCCGAACCCCCCCTATAACACTATAAAACAGGTTTTCAGTTATTTCACCTTTTTTTGTTAAGTACATAACTCCACATGTGTTCATTCATAGTTTTGATGCCTTCAGTGACAATCTACAATGTAAATATATTTACATTGTAGATTGTCACTCAATGCGTTTTCTTTATTTTCATGGCTATAGTCATGAAAATAAAGAAAACGCATTGAATGAGGAGAAGGTGTGTCCAAACTTTTTACCTGTACTATATATATATATATATATATATATATATATATATATATATTTATATATATATATATATATATATATATATATATATATATATGTCTTAATAAGGTTATCCAAAAAATAGTGCTCGATACCGTAGTAGAGCGCAATATATGTATGTGTGGGGAAAAAAAATCACAAGACTATTTCATCTCTACAGGCCTGTTTCATGAGGGGGGTACCCTCAATCGTCAGGAGATTTTAATGGGAGCATTCGCATACCATGGTTTATACAGGGCACAGAGTGGGTGGGTGCAGGCTGGCCTAGGGGCGTGGTGATTGGTTCATGTGTTACCTAGGAGGTGTTTCCGTCTATGGCGGCATGTTGTTACAATTTCGCTGCGCTTGTTGAGGGATGACAGGTCTGGACGGTAGATAATAAACAGTTTCTCTTTCAAGCATAGGTTGCATCTTTTATTACCACTATTGTAAGGTGTGCTGGATGCAAGAATTTGCCATGTTATTGAATATTCAACATTATTGTCTTTGAGGTCCCAAATGTGTTTGCTGAGTTCTGTGGTATTTCGCAGGTTTTTGTTCCTGAAAGAAGCCTTGTGATTGTTCCATCTGGTTTTGAATTCACCCTCGGTTAATCCTACATATGTGTCGGATGTGTTAATGTCCTTGCGTATTACCTTAGATTGGTAGACAACTGATGTTTGTAAGCATCCCCCGTTGAGGGGGCAATCAGGTTTCTTTCGGCAGTTACATGCTTTTAATGTATATTTAATATATATATATATATATATATATATATATATATATATATATATATATATATTAAATATACATTAAATTTAAATGAAATTTAAATTTAAATTTAATTTATATTTATACATTTAATTAAATTTAAATTTAATTTATATATATATATATATATATAATGTGTATATATATATATATATATATATATATATATATTTATTTATAAATAAATGATAAATGGGTTGTACTTGTACAGCGCTTTTCTACCTTCAAGGTACTCAAAGCGCTTTCACCACATTCACCCATTCACACATACATTCACACACTGATGGCGGGAGCTGCCATGCAAGGTGCTAACCAGCAGCCATCAGGAGCAAGGGGTGAAGTGTCTTGCCCAAGGACACAACGGACGTGACTAGGATGGTAGAAGGTGGGGATTGAACCCCAGTAACCAGCAACACTCCGATTGCTGGCACGGCCACTCTACCAACTTCACCACGCCGTCCCTATATATATATATATATATATATATATATATATATATATATATATATATATATATATAAAACCGCAGCGGTGGCCGCACTTAAGAATCATTTTATATATATATATATATATATATATATATATATATATATATATATATATATATATATATATATATATATATATATATATATATATAATATTAATTTGATATATATATCCAGGGTGTAACCCGCCTACCGCCCGATTGCAGCTGAGATAGGCTCCAGCACCCCCCGCGACCCTGAAAGGGACAAGCGGTAGGAAATGGATGGATGGATATTTTATTATATTATATATCGTAAAGTGTCTTTAAAGTGTGCATTTTTTGTTGTTGTAGGAACTTTTGCAGAGGCTTCTACCAATTATTCATGTTTACATTGTTTCTTATGGGGAAGTGAAGTGAATTATATTTATATAGCGCATTTCTCTATTGACTCAAAGCGCTTTTACACAGTGAAACTCAATATCTACGTTACATTTAAACCAGTGTGGGTCGCACTAGGAGCAGGTGGGTAAAGTGTCTTGCCACAAGGACACAACGGCAGTGACTAGGATGGCGGAAGCGGGGATCGAACCCAGATCCCCTCAAGTTGCCGGCACGGCCACTCTACCAACCGAGCTATACCAAACTCTGCTTTCACTTTCCGAACTTTTCAGTTTACGAACCATGTTCAAGAACCAGTTAAAATCCGTAAACTTGTTCCATACACACAAAAATAATTGACTTAAAAAATGCATGAAACAATACATAATATCACAACTTAAAATGTATTGATTGAGGATTTTTGTATTTAATTTCCAGCTGTTTTTCTTAATTTAACTAAAGTAGATGTAAATAAAACACTTCCAGGTCCTACAAATATTAAGTCATACTTGCCAACCCTCCCGGATTTTCCGGGAGACTCCCGAAATTCCGCGCCTCTCCCGAAAACCTCCCGAGACAAATTTTCTCCCGAAAATCTCCCGAAATTCAGGCGGAGCTGGAGGCCACGCCCCCTCCAGCTCCATGCGGACCTGAGTGACGTGTTGACAGCCTGTTCTCACGTCCGCTTTCCCACAATATAAACAGCTAATGATCGAGGGCGAGTTCTTGGTTTCTTATGTGGGTTTATTGTTAGGCAGTTTCATTAACGTCCTCCCAGCGCGGTAACAACACACAACAACAGCAGTCAAGTTTTCGTCCCCCGTAAAGCAGTTCGTCTGCCGTAAACAGCAATGTTGTGACACTTTTAAACAGGACAATACTGCCATCTACTGTACATGCATATGTGACCCACCCATAATGTGTCACATTTTTGTGTTGATTTATTTATTTTGTTTTGTGGTTTGAATTCGTTTTTGGAGCTGTCATTACACATTCATCAGTATTCACATTGGTCAGTAGGGGGCAGTAGGGCGTTTCTTCCCAATTGAATGCTATCACCTGCAGACCGGAAGTGGCTTGTCATTCTGATGAGCGCGACCAGTCTGTGAACAATTGAAACGTCCTGTGTGCTTTTTCCTCCTGTATAACAGGTTAGTTTTGGTGAATCAACTCACTTGAATAATATCCGTGTGATCTTTATAAGTTTAAGTACACATTCTGATGGTGGAGCCTAACTCTAAAGTGTTTGTGAGTTGTAGTTTCTATTTGTGAATGAATCCAGTGCACAGCTGCAGTAATCAATACAAAAAGGTGACGTGAGTGCGCAATGTTTGTATAGGAACTTCTGATCCTAATTCAGACTCCCAAATTAGAGCTCCCCTTTTCTTATTGATTTTATAATGTATGTTTGTATAATGTGTGTGTTCTGAAATAGTGACAGAGAATAGAACTAGGATGGACAATTCAACCCTTAACTCAACAATGAGTAGATGAGTGTTATATGTGTGTAAATGTGTAAATAAATGAACACTGAAATTCAAGTATTTATTTTATTTATTTTTATATATATATTAGAGATGTGCGGTTTGCGGGCACAACCGCGGAGTCCGCGGATTATCCGTGGATCGGGCGGATGAAATTAAAAAAAAAAAGATTTTATCCGCGGGTCGGGTCGGGCGGTTGAAATAAAAAAAAAAAAAGATTTTAAATAGATTCAGGCGGGTGGCAGTTAAACCAATTCGGAAATATATATACATAGTTAAATGTTGTTACCCACATACGAAAAACGAGCAGGCACCTGCTGCATATGCCACAACAGAAGAAGAAAAAAAAAGAGATGGACACTTTTACGGAGCGGAGAAGGGACGCCTCGCCGGGGTCCAGGACCGAGGCCCCTTCCCCCGAGAGGGCCCCACCGGGAGCCGTAGCTGAGGCGATCCGCGAGAAGGGCCCGACGCACGTCCAGGGTCACCACCGCGCCCACCGCACCGACACCCCGCCTCGTCCGCCTTCGCCGCGGCCGGCGTCACGCGCAGCAGGTAAGCAGCTTACCTGCCCGCCACCCCCGTGGCCGGGGGCTCGTAACAGGGGTCACTCCGCGCGCTCCGCCCGCGCAGCTTACCTGCCCGCCACCCCTGTTGCCGGGGGCGCGTAACAGGGGTCACTCCGCGCGCAGTGCGCTCACGAAAGGGGTGGGGCTCACCCTGGTTGATATAGACAGCAGGACGGTGGCCATGGAAGTTGGAACCCGCTAAGGAGTGTGTAACAACCCACCTGCTGAATCAACTAGCCCTGAAAATGGATGGCGCTGGAGCGTCGGGCCCATACCCGGCCGTCGCCGGCAGCGAGACGCGCTTGGAGGTGCACTCAGCACGGCTCCCATATGATTGCGCACTGGTGTGCGTCTGGGTCGTGACAGCGTGGCACGCGAATGTCTGTGCTGCATTGGATCAGTCTCCTTTCTTTAACAGGCAAAAGCTTTATAACCTCACTAATGCCTTGCATCGTCTATATTAGATATATAACAACGGGCGGGTGCGGGCGGGTGCGGTTCTGATCAAATGTTAGAACGGGTGGATGGCGGATGGTTGACGACTTTCTGATGCGGTTGCGGATGAAATAATTGCCTATCCGCGCATCTCTAATATATATATATATATATATATATATATATATATATATATATATATATATATATATATAAATGTATACACATATATATATATATATATATATATATGTAATAAAATATATATATATATAAGTAGAATTCACTGAAAGTCAAGTATTTCTTATATATATATATATATATCTCTCTCTTAACCACGCCCCCAACCACGCCCCCCGCCCCACCCCTGACCACGCCCCCCACCCCCACCCCCCACCTCCCAAAATCGGAGGTCTCAAGGTTGGCAAGTATGCATTAAGTATACTCGCTTTTTAAATTGTTTGTTTAGCATCCAATCCTAATTTTAAAGACGCAGGGTGTCTAATCATCTTGTCTCCTTGCAGCCTCACTGCTCATGTCCAAGGGCACTCATGCACACGGGGGGACACGTATGACTCGGCCAACATGACCCCTGGACCCTGACAGGCTGAAGTTGAAGCAGGCTCGCGTCTGACCCGGTCTCTGGTCCACGCAGTGAGCTGTCAAAGCCTATCAATGTCACACACTCTTGAAATCAATACCACACAGCCTCCTGACAGACTGTGTTAGTTCAGCACACTCCTCTCGAACAGTGAAATCCACTGAGATGCGAGCGAGGGGAAACAGAGTGCACTGAGTGGGGGTTTTTATTTTTTATTTTTTGACACTTCATTTATAAAGCCTTATAGGTTTTGGAGCGAAATCATGTTTGTTACATTACACGGAACATTATATACTGTAGATACAAAACATTCATTTCCCTCTCAAGTTTCCACTATTAAGATGCTTTTTAGCCGTGGCAGTTTGTGTCATCAGCTTAGAGTGCAAGCGAAGAATTTCTGCGAGTTTTTCTTAGAAAACACAGTTGAACCTTGAAATCGAGACTTTCACTTGCAAGAAAAAACAAAACTATATTGCCAAAAGTATTTGGCCACCTGCCTTGACTCACATATGAACTTGAAGTGCCATCCCAATCCTAACCCATAGGGTTCAATATGACCTTTTGCAGCTATTACAGCTTCAACTCTTCTGGGAAGGCTGTCCACAAGGTTGCGGAGTGTGTTTATAGGAATTTTCCACCATTCCGCCAAACGTGTTCAGGTCAGGACTCTGTGCAGGCCAGTCAAGTTCATCCATACCAGACTCTGTCATACATGTTGTGGAGGGAGGTGTAGTCACCGCCGCTGTCCAGGGTGCTGAGGACGAGCACATATCGGGCAGGGGCGGGGCATGTGCTGACGGCGAGACACAGCTGGCAGATGATTAGATTTCACAGGTGGTACGTGTTAATCTAATCATCTGTCGTCTTTAACAGACAGCGGCCATCTAACATTCAAACTATTGTTTTATCAAATTAAAAAATCCCGTTTTTTTAACCCTTTTGTCACCCTTTTTTCTATCGCCTACTCCTCCCACATTTTTCAACCAGCTTCACCGTCAAATCATTCTAAATATTTAGCCTTTTCAAAAAAATTCCCGAATTTGCCAAATTTCCATGAAATTCCCATGGAAAAGGATGGGACATTTTTCAAAGTTCCACACCTCCCACATTTTTCATCCGATTCAAACCGTTCCACCTTCAAAATATTCAGCCCGTTCAGGAATTGTGTGCTCTACTTCAACAATTAGTCATTTTGAAGTTCCTGCCATGAGGTGGCGGCTTGTCCAGGGTGTACCCCGCCTTCCGCCCGAATGCAGCTGGAGCCTATCTCAGCTGCGACCTCAAAAGGGACAAGTGGTAGAAAATTGATGGATGGAACTTCAGCATTGGTGCATTCACACGCAATTCTTTCAGGAATTGCTTCATCTAGTTCCGTCAGTAATTCAATTGCTGATTGTATTGTACCATTTGACCCGACAAGGAATCTGCGTTCAAAGAACTCCGACTTATTAGTGATTCCCAGAGCCCAAAAAAAGTCTGCGGCTTATAGAGCGTTTTCTATTCGGGCTCCAGTACTATGGAATGCCCTCCCGGTAACAGTTAGAGATGCTACCTCAGTAGAAGCATTTAAGTCCCATCTTAAAACTCATTTGTATACTCTAGCCTTTAAATAGACCCTCTTTTTAGGTCCGGTGGCCATGGATGAAGTGCTGGCTGTCCAGAGTCGTGTCAGGTTCAAACACTGATGACATCTATTAATCAGACAAGAAGCAAGGAATCATGCAGAGACAGAGTTCAATTTAGCTCATGAGGAGAACGCATGGAGCTGCACACTTAGTCACAGTCTTGCCCTACGCTCTAAGGTTCAGCTCCTGCGTCTCTCTCAGAGTTCCATAGTCAACATCACTGAGGCCGCCTCTAAAAGGAGTGGTCACATATATTATGCAAAGCAGGTCCTGGACGCACAGTATGTGACGGAATGTGCTGGGGGGCCTTGTGATTTCGCCTTGTCCCCGCTTCGTCTGCGTGTTGTCATCTTATCTTCGTCGAGGTCCTTGAAGTCTCTGCTTCGTCTGCGTGCTGTCATATTATCTTCGTTGAGGTCGTTGAAGTCCTTGTCTGTTAGCGGGCTGAAGCCACCCCTCAGACAAGAAGTTTTTGTCCTTGCACAGATTAGAAAAGTCCAACTTGAGCACAATAGCTAAATAACTAAAGCAACGGACTTTTAGCATACTAAAGTTAGTGTGATAATCAATCAATCAATGTTTATTTATATAGCCCTAAATCACAAGTGTCTCAAAGGGCTGCACAAGCCACAACGACATCCTCGGTACAAAGCCCACATACGGGCAAGGAAAAACTCACCCCAGTGGGACGTCGATGTGAATGACTATGAGAAACCTTGGAGAGGACCGCATATGTGGGTAACCCCCCCCCCCTCTAGGGGAGACCGAAAACAATGGATGTGGGTCTGACATAATATTGTGAGAGTCCAGTCCATAGTGGATCCAACATAATAGTAAGAGTCCAGTCCATCGTGGGGCCAGCAGGACACCATCCCGAGCGGAGACGGGTCAGCAACGCAGAGATGTTCCGTTCCCAGCCGATGCACAGGCGAGCGGTCTACCCCGGGTCCCGACTCTGGACAGCCAGCACTTCATCCATGGCCACCGGACCTGTGCCCCCCCCCCCCCCCCCCCCCCCTCCACAAGGAAAAGGGGAGCAGAGGAGAAAAGAAACGGCAGATCAACTGGTCTAACAGGGGGTCTATTTAAAGGCTAGAGTATACAAATGAGTTTTAAGATGGGACTTAAATGCTTCTACTGAGGTAGCATCTCTAATTGTTACCGGGAGGGCATTCCATAGTACTGGAGCCCCAATAGAAAACGCTCTATAGCCGGCAGACTTTTTTTAATAATAATAAATACATAATTATTCTAACAAGTCGGGACCAGGGGTGGACCGCTCGCCTGTGCATCGGTTGGGGACGTCTCTGCGCTGCTGACCCATCTCCGCTCGGGATGGTCTCCTGCTGGACCCACTATGGGGCTCACCCACATCTGCGGTCCTCTCCAAGGTTTCTCATAGGCATTCACGTTGACATCCCACTGGGTTGCGAGTTTTTCCTTGCCCTGATGTGGGCTCTGAACCGAGAATGTCGTTGTGGCTTGTGCAGCCCTTTGAGACACTTGTGATTTAGAGCTATATAAATAAACATTGATAAACATTGAATTACTTTTTTGGGAAAGTAACAAGTAACTATAAATTATTACTTAAAATTGTAATTTAGTCATTTTCCGCACACTGATGATTATTGGTGGCCAATGCATGTTCATTCAGGGTCACCTGCGCACTCTTATTATTCTCTCAGTAGCAGCTCTGTGCTATCCAAACATCAAAGCCAATAAGGTAAACAAAACACGTTGCAATAACATGTCTGCCACATAGAAAAACTACAGACAAACAATTACAACACATCCAAAAAGATCAGGCTTTAATAGTCTCGATCGCTTCATTTTCTGTTTTATCTGTCTACTGCAACTGGCTCTTGAGATTAGGAAAAAGTCTCCACTACACAGTTCAGCTCATTCCTAAAGAATGGACAGTCCCTTGTTGCACATCAATCTGTTGAGAACCTTCCATTCTACTACATTAGGAAATCCTGGCTTTCTTTAGTCGGACAGCAGTCAAATCCAAAGACTGCTATGTGCAGTTGAACGGAACGAGACTTTCTCATGGATCTGGCCTCCGTCCGCACAATGTGACTGCCGCTTGAACTCAGTTTTCAACACCACTTTTGTTTCGTATTTGTGTGTTTGATGGGCGTCATTCAAGAACAGGATCTCACATGAATATTATCAGGACTTGGCAGTAAATGGCAGCAAATTTTGTTCATGAGAAAAATGCAGTTCTGTCATGTTACGTTTTTTTTTGTGCCTTTATTTTGAAGAGCCCACTCTTCTGTTACTTCCTTTATTGCTGATGCTTGACTTCCTGCTGCCGTTCCGTCTGACTTCAACAGCATACTCACGTTACTCCAGGATTGGTAAAACATGCTGACAAAGATATATTTCTCATATTCTGTGTGTACATTTGTGAGAGGTTATTTTATTGTGCCTCGTGTTTGTGTTGTTTGTATGTCACATTTAAGGAGAGTCACTACGAGCTGTGTGTGGAAGCTAAGCTAACTAGCTGCGCAAACTTAGCGCCCTTGGAAGCGGAAGGAGGTAGGAGGAGGCTAATGGTTTTATTTATTGTAAAACAAGTGGTTCATTTCGTTTAAAACAAAGGGGAAAATATCATTATTTTTATTTGAATAAGAGTTGTAACTTGTAATTAAGCTTACTTCATGTGAAAATTCATTATTTAAGTTTACTAAAAAGCATACTTGCCAACCCTCCCGAATTTTCCGGGAGACTCACGAAATTCAGCGCCTCTCCCGAAAACCTTCCGGGACAAATATTCTCCCGAAAATCTCCCGATTTTCAGCCGGAGCTAGAGGCCACGCCCCCTCCAGCTCCATGCGGACCTGAGTGAGGACAGCCTTTTTTCACAACGGGAGGACAACAGGGTGACAAGAAATAAATCATCCAGACTAGAGATAAATTGTATTATTATGTTTATTTTACCTACAAATAAATATATTTATTAATTTAAAAAAAACAAAACTAAATACATTTTTACTATATTTTGCTAAAAACATCAAAATTTATTGTATTTTTTCTGACTCCTTATTACATCCAGGCATTAGAATTATACATTAAAATAAACATATTTTAAATAATTAATTTTAAATTATCATAATTCATTTAAAATGACCATATTTAATTATTAAAATAATTGCTTGTTTATCAACAACTTTAGCATTTTATTCATTACATTTTGAAGCTCTCAGAAGCCAAGTTATGTTATATTCCTTAATATTTATTTATGCAAGTTTGAAGTATCAATTATCTAAACACAGTTTTGTTTGCATATTTTCAGGATGTATATATATATATATATATATATATATATATATATATATATATATATATATATATATATATATATATATATATATATATATATGTACATACATACATATATATATATATATATATATATATATGTATGAAATACTTGATATGGTGAATTCTAGCTGTCAATATACTCCTCCCCTCTTAACCACGCCCCCACCTCCCGAAATCGGAGGTCTCAAGGTTGGCAAGTATGCTAAAAAGATTTGTTTATAAGTTTAAAAATGTAAACATGATTTATGTATTGTTTGTGGAATTATGGTACGATGGCATTTGTATTTTCTGTCCATCTTCATAGTTTTCACGGTGTCCAAATTGTGAGGAGAAAAGGAGGAGAGAATTAAAGTTGCACCAGTCGAAGCTCTCTGCATCTTGTGTCATTAATCCAAGTGGGCCGCTACAGTAACATCAGCGAGGATGCATTTTCACCCAGCACTTAGCCGGGTCTGGGGTGCAGGGTCAAGAGTCTGGCTACCTCTTTCAGCTCCACCGCGAGGACTGGGTTAATTTCCCCCTCCAGGCAACCAGGAGAAATATCTAAACATCTATTATTAGATAATAGATATCATCTCAATACAACTTGTGGAGGGGGGCGTGGCCTGCGGACCTGCAGCAAAGCGGGGTGTGCCAGGACCGGCTTCGAGATCAGCGACTGGTGCGTAGATGGCCCACCTGGGCGTGCTTATCTAATCACCTGTCGCTCTGTTAAAGGGGAGCAGCCGGGAAGGAGAGAGGCGTTGATGGTGGAGCACGAGCGAGAGCGAGAGCGAGACTGACAAAAAGACAATTGCTGAAAAGCACAAAGACAATTTATTGCAAAATAAAACATTGTTATAAAACTAGTAGAGCCTGGCATGTCGGTGATTGGTGGTCCGAAGAACCCGGAAGTGCAAGTCTTCTACAATTTGGCGCCCAATGTGGGGCTCGAACCCACGACCCTGAGATTAAGAGTCTCATGCTCTACCGACTCAGCTAACCGGATTCTTCGGACCACCAATCACCGACATGCCAGGCTCTTCCAGGCCAGTCTAGTACCTGCACTCTTTTACTATGAAGCCACGCTGTTGTAACACGTGCAGAATATGGCTTGGCATTGTCTTGCTGAAATAAGCAGGGGCGTCCATGAAGAATACATTGCTTGGATGGCAACATATGTTGCTCCAAAACCTGCATGTACCTTTCAGCAATAATAGTGCCTTCACAGATGTGTAAGTTACCCATGCTTTGGACACTAATACACCCCAATACCATCACAGATGCTGGCTTTTGAACTTTGCGCCTAGAACAGTCCGGATGGTTCTTTTCCTCTTTGGTCCGGAGGACACGACGTCCACAGTTTCCAAAAACAATTTGAAATGTGGACTCGTCAGAACACTTTTTCCACTTTGCATCAGTCCGTCTTCGATGAGCTCGGGCCCAGCGAAGCCCGCGGTGTTGCTGGGTGTTGTTGATAAATGGCTTTCGCTTTGCATAGTAGAGTTTTAACTTGCACTTACAGATGTAGCGACCAACTGTAGTTACTGACAGTGGTTTTCTGAAGTGTTCCTGAGCCCATGTGGTGATATCCTTTACACACTGATGTTGCTTTTTGATGCCTGAGGGATCGAAGGTCCGTAATATCGCTTACGTGCAGTGATTTCTCCAGATTCTCTGAACCGTTTGATGATATTACGGGCCGTAGATGGTGAAATCCCTAACTTCCTTCCAATAGCTCGCAGAATACAATGATTTGCAAATCCTTTTCAACCTATATTCAATTTAATAGACTGTAAAGACAAGATATTTAACGTTCTAACTAGTAAACTTTGTTATTTTTTGCAAATATTAGCTCAATTGGAATTTGATGCCTGCAACATGTTTCAAAAAAGCTGGCACAAGTGTCAAAAAAGGACTGAGAAAATTGAGTAATGCTCATCAAACAGTAATTTGGAACATCCCACAGGTGAACAGGCTAATTGGGAACAGGTGGGTGCCATAGCAGAGTTTTAACTTGCACTTACAGATGTAGCGACCAACTG
>NC_084567.2:36247500-36412500 GCF_033978685.3 Nerophis lumbriciformis | reverse complement strand
CGTCCTTGCCTCGGAAGGTCAAACAAAGGCAAATGTTTCCTTTCTGACTCGACAGAAAAGCTGGAGCCCGGGCGGGACGGGCCTGGTTATGGATTTCAGCGGAATTCAGAAGGACAGACACGGCGTGGGAGACAAACTAGACAAAAGGGAGACTAAAAAAAAGGGAACGCAATCTAGCTGGTGGGGTTTATTGTGAGCGGCGAAGGGGGGGAGGGGGCGGACAAGCCAGGGTTCGACATGTCCATCATCTTAAAAGGAAGGATTCAGGCTGCGGGTCCATCCTGCTTTTAATTAAAACTTCAGGCCTGAAGGTGGACTCCATCACAGCTCGGGGCACGGGTAAGACACACAACACATGTGCGACCGTCGGAGAGTGGCAGTAAACGAGGGGGAGGGTGGGCTTGGGGGGGGGGGGACATTTGAGACTGTTTCAACAAATCAGTGAAGAACATCACTCACTGGGTGATGCTGCCCTCTCGAAGGCATTTGTCTCACTCGGAGGAATCAAGGAAGAGACACTTCTAAATAGGGGAATGTGCATTTTATGACGATAAACGTCGAGTAAAACCTCTCAGGTTGAACACAGTCAAGTCGTGTTTGGATTCGGAAAAACAATGTTCCCATTAGGAAGGAAAATTACCACTGTGCTACATGGCCTTTCCTTTTAACAACACTCAGTAAACATTTGGGAACTGAGGAGACACATTTTTAAGCTTTTCAGGTGGAATGCTTTCCCATTCTTGCTTGATGTACAGCTTAAGTTGTTCAACAGTCCGTTGTTGTAACACGTGGCTTGGCATTGTCTTGCTGAAATAAGCAGGGGCGTCCATGATAACGTTGCTTGGATGGCAACATATGTTGCTCCAAAACCTGTATGTACCTTTCAGCATTAATGGTGCCTTCACAGATGTGTAAGTTAACCATGCCTTGGGCATTAATACACCCCCATACCATCACAGATACTGGCTTTTGAACTTTGCGCCTATAACAATCCGGATGGTTCTTTTCCTCTTTATTCCGGAGGACACGACGTCCACAGTTTCCAAAAACAATTTGAAATGTGGACTCGTCAGACCACAGAACACTTTTCCACTTTGCATCAGTCAATCTTCGATGAGCTCGGGCCCAGTGAAGCCAGCGGCGTTTCTGGGTGTTGTTGATAAATGGCTTTCGCTTTTTTTTTTTTTTTTTTTTAATTTAGCCAATTTTTAGCCAGGTAAAATTCCAGTGAGATAAAACATCTCTTTTCCAAGGGAGACCTGGCCAGTAAACTTTTATTAGTTTATTATTCTTCGGTCAATGGTCAACAAAATAAACAAACAGTTGTACATTACAAAATTGAAAATGAAAATGTTGCAGACCGAAAGGGTTTAGGCTGAAGTTGAACACTTATAGCGCCTAACCCAGGGGTCGGCAACCCACGGCTCTAGAGCCGCATGCGGCTCTTTAGCGCCGCCCTAGTGGCTCTCTGGAGCTTTTTCAAAAATGTATGAAAAATGGAAAAAGTTGAGGGGAAAAAAATCTATTTTTTGTTTTAATATGGTTTCTGTAGGAGGACACACATGACACAAGCCTCCTTAATTGTTACAAAGCACACTGTTTATATTAAACATGCTTCACTGATTCGAGTATTTGGCGAGCGCCGTTTTGTCCTACTAATTTTGGCGGTCCTTGAACTCACCGTAGTTTGTTTACATATATAACTTTCTCCGACTTTCTAGGACGTGTTTTATGCCACTTCTTTTTCTGTCTCATTTTGTCCACCAAACTTTTAATGTTTTTCTTGAAAGGTGAGTTTTGTTGATGTTATTGACTTGTTGGAGTGCTAATCAGACATATTTGGTCACTGCATGACTGCAAGCTAATCGATGCTAACATGCTATTTAGGCTAGCTATAATGTACATATTGCATCATTATGCCTCATTTGTAGCTATATTTGAGCTCATTTAGTTTCCTTTAAGTCCTCTTAATTCAATTTATATCTCATGACACACTATCTGTATGTAATATGGCTTTTAATTTCTTGCGGCTCCAGACAGATTTGTTTTTGTATTTTTGGTCCAATATGGCTCTTTCAACATTTTGGGTTGCCGACCCCTGGCCTAACCCTATAAACAATGTCAAGTACAAGATGAACTTCCGAAAATTATGAAATTATCTATTGTACAACATATTATAAATACACATTATACACAATATGAACACTGTTCAATTATATACACAGTAAAGGCATGTGAAATATCCTTAAACCTTTGTACCAATTTATATACTATATACAAACAATTATACTTCCGTTATTATTTATATCCCACATTTAGTATTTTAATCAACATTGATCATAGTATTAACTACTGTGTTGATTCAAGAGTGATATATTTTTTCCAAGACATTGGTCTTAAAGTGTTTTTTTAAATGTGTAAACAGTAAACAACACATAAAACATCAAATTTACAATATTAAAACTTGCTCACGTAACACATGTGCATACAGACTGTCATGTCTGTGTGATCAGGTTTTATTTTTGGACTTTTTGTGCACTTTTGTTTTGTCTTGTCACCATAGTTACCCATTAGTTTCACCTGTCATGTCACGCACCCGTTTTGAGTCACGCACCTGTTGTTAATCATGTCTGTGTTATTTAAGCTTTTCATTTTCTGTTGTTCGTCCTGGAGTCATAGCCTTTCTAACCCTGCTATCCTCGCGTTTTCAAGCCCTGTTCACGGTCCCATGCCACAGTAAGTGTTTTGTTATTTCGTGTTCAGTTTCTGCCTTTGTGCAAGTTTTGTTTTCATTCGCCAAGTTTTTTTTTACCTCCGCCATTGTGCGCGCTTTTCGTTTATTCTTTTTTGATAAATAAATCATGTACCCACCTTCAAGCCATGTCCGATCCAAATTTTCTTGCATCTTGGGAAAACAAAAACTCCATAGTCCAAGTCCTGACACAGACAAGGTAGACTGCAATCCTTTCACAGAAGCTTTTTTAAACTCATTTAATGTAACAAGGGTTTGAAGTTGCATAGTAGAGTTTTAACTCGCACTTACAGATGTAGTGACCAACTGTAGTTTCTGACAGTGGTTTTCTGAAGTGTTCCTGAGCCCATGTGGTGATATCCTTTACACACTGCTATCGCTTTTTGATGCAGTACCGCCTGAGGGAATCGAATTTCCGTAATCAGAATCAGAATCAGAATCAGCTTTATTGTCATTACGCAAGGTAACGAGATTGAGGCCATTCCATACAGTGCGATGTGTGCATGCTAGAAAAACAATGTGCAAATATATAAAAATATAAAAAATGTAGAAGTGCAATGAATATGGTGTGAAATGAATTTATACATGAAAAAAAACAAAAACAAAAACAGGGTGGTTGGTGGAATGGGTTATTGCACCGAAGAGAAGGCAGTTATGAGGGACAATGGGGCAGTCTGTTCAGGATGGTTATGGCCCTGGGGAAGAAGCTGTTCTTTAGCCTGTTTGTTTTGGTTTTAATGCACCTGTAGCGCTTCCCAGTGCAGGGATTTCTCCAGATTCTCTGAACCTTTTGATGATATTACGGACCGCAGATGGTGAAATCCCTAAATTCCTTACAATAGCTGGTTGAGAAATGTTGTTCTGAAACTGTTCAACCTACTCAGTGGCCTAGTGGTTAGAGTGTCCGCCCTGAGATCGGTAGGTTGTGAGTTCAAACCCCGGCCGAGTCATACCAAAGACTATAAAAATGGGACCCATTACCTCCCTGCTTGGCACTCAGCATCAAGGGTTGGAATTGGGGGTTAAATCACCAAAATGATTCCCGGGCGCGGCCACTGCTGCTGCCCACTGCTCCCCTCACCTCCCAGGGGGTGTTCAAGGGTGATGGGTCAAATGCAGAGAATAATTTCGCCACACCTAGTGTGTGTGTGACAATCATTGGTACTTTAACTTTTAACTTTTTAACTTTCCACAATTTGCTCACGCGCTTGTCCACAAAGTGGTGACCCTCGCCCCCATCCTTGTCTGTGAATGAATGGAAGCTGCTTTTATACCCAATCATGGCACCCACCTGTTCCCAATCAGCCTGCACACCTGTGGTATGTTCTGAAAAAGTGTTTGATGAGCATTCCTCAACTTTATCAGTCTTTTTTTTCCCACTTGTGCCAGCTTTTTTGAAACATGTTGCAGGCATCAAATTCCAAATGAGCTAATATTTGCAAAAAAAATAAACAACGTTAATTACCTTGTCTTTGCAGTCTATTCAATTGAATATAAGTTGAAAAGGATTTGCAAATCATTGTATTCTGTTTTTATTTACCATTTACTTCACTGGTTTTGGGTTTTGTATTTACAAACCCTGTTCAAGAACCATGACTGTATTGTACAGTATACATTTACAGTCAATTCCACGGTAGTGACTCGCATGCAGCTAATAAGCTGTGGACCTCTGACCCTGCGTGAGTGTTCGGCTGCGTCCAGCAGTCATGCACATGTAAAACGCAGATGGTCAGATGTAATAAACACGGCCGGTGTTTTGCGCTCACATCAAGGGTATAGTGTTTTATTTCATCGGGGCCTTGGGGCATGAATGCGTTCGCCGCGTCTCTCAAGCAGCCTTTATGAGGCTGGAGAGAGACGACTGTTACCACCTTGTTTGATTTTTTTTGTCTTGCAATGCACCAATTGAGAGGTGGTGGAATAAAAGAGAGTTGGGCGCAAAAAGAGGGGGATTCAGGTGCCGGATGTTTTAGTATCAGACAATATGGCCGCCAGGGCCTTGTGGCTGCGGTCTGTTCAGAAACGCCATCAATGTGCAACTTGAGCGGCCACATCTGTTTTCACTCAAAACAATCAAGGGCCGGCACTGCAGGCAGCTCGGGCCTGTTATTAAAGGCTTTTTGGGGCCTGCTGAGGGACGGACCCAGACGGAGTGATTTATTCCGTCTTTGCTGAGTGGACGGGGATGGAGTGTGATGTATACAAACGTGGAATTCCAATCAGTCATCCCAGGCCAGGAAGCCTGACGAAGAACCGCCGAACAAAAGGGAATCTTGCTTCTTGCATGGATAACATAATTCCACATGTCTATTGATTCTTGTCTCTCATATTTTGCTACACTGTAAAAAGTCTGTTCAAAAACAGGAACAAAAAATTAAAAAAAATTAGGGGTATTTTATTTGAACTAAGCAAAATTATCTGCCAATAGAACAAGAGAATTTGGCTTGTCAAGACTTTCCAAAACAAGTAAAAATAGATAACCTCAATGAAGCCAAAAATACCTTAAAGTAAGTATATTCTCACTAATAACATACGGAGCCCCTAAAGCGGGGGTCGGCAACCCGCGGCTCTTTAGCGCCGCCCTAGTGGCTCTATGGAGCTTTTTCAAAAATGTATGAAAAATGGAAAAAGATGAGGGGAAAAAAATATATGTTTTGTTTTAATATGGTTTCTGTAGGAGGACAAACATGACACAAACCTCCCTAATTGTTATAAAGCACACTGTTTATATTAAACATGCTTCACTGATTCGAGTATTTGGCGAGCGCCGTTTTGTCCTACTAATTTTGGCGGTCCTTGAACTCACCGTAGTTTGTTTACATGTATAACTTTCTCCGACTTTCTAGGACGTGTTTTATGCCACTTTTTTTTCTGTCTCATTTTGTCCACCAAACGTTTAACGTTGTGCGCGAATGCACAAAGGTGAGTTTTGTTGATGTTATTGACTTGTGTGGAGTGCTAATCAGACATATTTGGTCACTGCATGACTGCAAGCTAATCGATGCTAACATGCTATTTAGGCTAGCTATATGTACATATTGCATCATTATGCCTCATTTGTAGCTATTTTTGAGCTCATTTAGTTTCCTTTAAGTCATATTAATTTGATGTATATCTCATGACACACTATCTGTATGTAATATGGCTTTTAATTTTTTGCGGCTCCAGACAGATTTGTTTTTGTATTTTTGGTCCAATATGGCTCTTTCAACATTTTGGGTTGCCAACCCCTGCCCTAAAGGGACATGGGGGAAAAAAAATGTTTCTTATTTTTAAATTTTTTTTAGACATGTATCTCGTGCGCACGAGAAACTTTTTATAAAGTTATAACATTTTTTAAAAAAGTATAATTTTTTTTGTTTGTTTTTTTTAGACATGTATCTCGTGCGCACGAGAAACTTTTTATAAAGTTATAAAAAAAAAAATATATATATATATATATATTTTTTTTAGACATGTATCTCATGCGCAAGAGATACATGTCTAAAAAAAACAAACAACAAAAATTATTATTTTTTTATAACTTTATAAAAAGTTATTATTTACGGAGCCCCTAAAGGGACATGGGGGGAAAAAATTTAATACATTTTTTTTTTTTTTTTTTTTAGACACGTATCTCGTGCGCACGAGATAGTTTCTCGTGCGCACGAGATACGTGTCTAAAAAAAAAAAAAATACATTAAATTCCCCCCCCCCCCCCCCCCCATGTCCCTTTAGGGCTCCGTAAATAACAAGTGCTTTTTTCTTGGTAGAAAAAAAAGATAAAGTACCAATGATTGTCACACACACTAGATGTGGTGAAATTTGTCCTCTGCATTTGACCCATCCCCTTGTTCACCCCCTGCGGAGGTGAGGGGAGCAGTGGGCAGCAGCGGTGGCCGCGCCCGGGAATCATTTTTGGCAGGCCCAGCCCTAACCAATCTGGCGCCCTAGGCAAGATTTTAGGTGGCGCCCCCCCACATCGGCAGTGAAGTGTATATACTTACAAGAAACCGAATAGCTTTGTCTTTGACCTTTTTTTTTTTACTTACAACTATACCTAATATATAAAGGGGTGGACAAGTGACTATTACCTGCATGGCAAACATTAACTAACCAGAAGGCAATAACAATGTAAACAAAAAACACCTGCTTAAAAGATCTAATACAAATGTCCCTGAGGAATGTAAGGTGGGAGTACTGTAATTACCTAACGTTACATTATTATTTTCCATAACAATTTAGCCCCCGCCACAATATTAACCCGACGTTAAAACAGAACTAGCTATTTATTGATTAGCAGTTGCCGAATCATGTAACATTAGCTTAATGCTAAAAAGCCAGCTACTATCACATTCTGTAACAGACAAATAATGTCATGTAGGCTAACGTTACCTACCTGCTACCTCTGTCTTTTCTCGTTTCTCCCCTCTTCTTTTCCCTTTTTTCTTCCCTGGGCACCTGACAGTTTTGGCCGTTTTGACATCTTGTGTTGATTTTTTGATGTGGTGACGTCCAAAAAGAGTCATGATACGGGAAGGGAGGGGGCGCACCGTGCGGGGGGATGGGGGGGAGGGGCGTAATGTTGTAACTAATAATATTTCTATTAAATACCGTATTTTCCGCACTATAAGGCGCACCGGATTATTAGCCGCACCTTCTATGAATTACATATTTCATAATTTTGTCCACCAATAAGCCGCCCCGGACTAAAAGCCGCGCCTACGCTGCGCTAAAGTGAATGTCAAAAAAACGCTGCGCTAAAGTGAATGTCAAAAAAACAGTCAGATAGTTCAGTCAAACTTTAATAATATATTGAAAACCAGCGTTCTAACAACTCTGTCCCAAAATGTACGCAAATGTGCAATCACAAACATAGTAAAATTCAAAATGGTGTAGAGCAATAAATAGCAACATAATGTTGCTCGAACGTTAATGTCACAACACACAAAATAAACATAGCGCTCACCTTCTGAAGTTATTCTTCATTCGTAAATCCTTCGAATTCTTCGTCTTCGGTGTCCGAATTGAAAAGTTGCGCAAGCGTGGGATCCAAAAATGGCCGGCTCCGCCTCGTCGAAGTCATCGGATTCAGTGTCGCTGTTGTTGTGCAGCAGTTCTGTGAATCCTGCCTTCCGGAAAGCTCGGACCACAGTTGTGACCGAAACTATCTGCCCAGGCATTTACGATCCACTGGCAGATGTTGGCGTATGTCGACCGGCGCTATCTGCCCGTCTTAGTGAAGGTGTGTTCGCCTTCGGAGCTGTGTGAAAAAAGCCACCCGGCCTCTTCGCGTAAACTTCCCTTAACCACTCGCTCATCTTTTCTTCATCCATCCATCCCTTCGAGTTAGCTTTTATGATGACGCCGGCTGGAAAGGTCTCTTTTGGCAAGGTCTTCCTTTTGAATATCACCCTGGGTGGAAGTTAGCATGGCAAGCTAGAACCACAGTGAAGGATGACTTCTCATTCTCTGTGGTGCGAATATTCACCGTACGTGCTCCCGTTCCACAGTGCAGTTCACAGGAATATCAGTTGCTGTGAAATACGGTAGTAATCCGTGTGCGGATGGAGAGATTGCGTCTTTTTATGAACCGGATCCTTGTCCTTTGTAGGAGCCATTTTGTGGTCTTTACAGATGTAAACAGGAAATGAAACGTACGGTGATATCCGCGCGTTTTTTCTTCTTCTTCCGGGGGCGGGTGAAGCGCTTCCTGTTCTATGGGGGCGGGTGAAGCGCTTCCTGTTCTATGGGGGCGGGTGCTTTCCTTGGCGGTTGCTTGCGTAGAAGAAGAAGCGCTTCCTGTTCTACCGGGAAAAAAGATGGCGGCTGTTTACCGAAGTTGCGAGACCGAAACTTTATGAAAATGAATCGTAATAAAGCGCACCGGGTTATTAGGCGCACTGTCAGCTTTTGAGAAAAATTGTGGTTTTTAGGTGCGCCTTATAGTGCGGAAAATACGGTAGGCTTTACTTTGCATTTTAATTAACGTGGGATTATGTTTTGTATTTAGAAATAATAGTACCAACTTTTTTTTTTTCTTTTTTTTTTTCTCCAACATTTGTGGCACTGGCGTGGCGCCCCCTGATGGACGGCGCCCTTAGCATTTGCCTATACGGCCTATGCCACGGGCCGGCCCTGATTTTTGGTGATTTAACCCCCAATTCCAACCCTTGATGCTGAGTGCCAAGCAGGGAGGTAATGGGTCCCATTTTTATAGTCTTTGGGATGACTCGGCCGGGGTTTGAACTCACAACCTACCAATCTCAGGGTGGACATTCTAATAATAATAATAATAATAAGAATAATAATAGATTTTATTTGTAAAAAATCACTTTATATTGAGTAAACCATTTCAAAGTGCTACAGTTTATTAAAAAAATAAAATAAAAAGATAATAAAAAATATGTCACAAAGTGGACTTTGGCGACGCAAATTATTGCATGGGTTGCATTCTGCAAACGAACTTGACTGGACAAGGCGTGAAGGTAAAGACATGATTTATTCCTAACTCTAACAAAAGGTGTAAACAAAAGGCGCGCACAAGGCGGAGATACAAACTTGGCTAAGAAAACAAAACCGACACTTGGACAGAAACAATGAACATAAAACAAAACTTACGTGGCATGGCATGAAGCATTTACTATGGTCTCAAGGGTAATCATAGCATGAAGTGAGCGGAGGGAACAGAGGTTATGTCGCCAGGCCGACCAACTGAAAATGACAGACTTCAATAGTAGTGACATGATTAACAACAGGTGCATGAGTCCAAACAAATGACAGGTGAAACTAATAAGTAGCCATGGTGACCAAACAAGGGAGCGCAAACAAGAACTAAAAGAGTCTTAAACAACCAGAACATAACTAAACATAATCCAAACCACAGAACATGACAACATAAATACAAATAAAAACTAGAACAGCCAAATAGCTAGAACTAGTATGCATATATCTAAAATAAAAACTTTTTTTTTTAAAAGAAGGGTTTTTAAGCCTTTTAAAAAAGCATCCACAGTCTGTGGTGCCCTCAGGTGGTCAGGGAGAGCGTTCCACAGACTTAAATTAAGTAAATGCTCGTGCCATTATCTTGACATAATGATATGCGCTCGGCATCAGGATTTTTTTTGTTTTCATGCTTGAAGTAAACTTTAAAAAAGTAGTTTTATACTTGTGAGTGTTGATGACACAGCTTTGCAACAGTTGATATTCTAGTTTCAAGCATGTTTTACTCAATATAGGTCATCAAATCTCAGCAACAAGCTGTAATATCTTACTGAAATCATTTAGGACCAAAAACCCTTAAAACAAGTAAAACACTCTAACATAAAATCTGCTTAGTGAGAAGAATGATCTTATCAGACAGACAAATAAGCAAATATCACCCTTATTTGAGATATTTAATCATACTTAGATTTCAGTTTTTGCAGTGTACATATTAAATATTTTGTTTTGTTCCACCTGTTTTCCGTCCTTCTCATCCCCGCCCTTTACCCCTATGTCTGCCCGTCATTTCCCCTCCTCGTTTTCTGTTTATCCCCACATGGGACTTGTGGGAGTGTTTTTAGCTCCCTCAGTTTTTTTTTTTGTTCAATCCTGTCAAGAGTTTTTGGTGTTTATGTTTTTCTGGCTGGAGTTTTTTGCTCTGTGCCCGAGTTCCCTTTTCGGAAAGAAAAACAGTCGCCTGCATTCACGTCCTCCTCCTTTTAAATGTGAGAAAATGCAATGTAAACCGTTTAAATGGTGTGTTTCTACCTCCTCCAAGGTTTGTTAGACAGCAGTCTTGTTTGTATGGAGGTTAAGATAAGAAAAAATGACATGGATAAATACAGTTTTAATAATTACTTAAACGTGTCATTAATTATTAGGTGTCCTAATCACTTGGCCAGGTGTATAAAATCAAGCACTTAGGCATGGAGACTGTTTCTACAAACTCTCAGTGATTTCCAGCATGGAACTGTCATAGGATGCCACCTGTGCGACAAATCCAGTCGTGAAATATCTTCGCTCCTAAATATTCCAAAGTCAACTTTATTATAAGAAGAGTGGAGAGTTTGGGAACAACAGCAACTCAGCCACCAAGTGGTAGGCCTGACAGAGAGGGGTCAGCGGATGCTGAAGCGCATAGTGCAAAGACTTTCTGCACAGTCAGTTGCTACAGAGCTTCCAATTAGCCCACGTACAGCACGCAGAGAGCTTCGTGGAATGAGTTTCCATGGCCGAGCAGCTGCATCTAAGCCATACATCACCAAGTCCAATGCAAAGTGTGGGATGCAGTGGTGTAAAGCACGTCCCCACTGGACTCTAGAGCAGTGGAGATGCCTTCTCTGGACTGATGAGTCACGCTTTTCCATCTGGCAATCTGATGGACCATTCTGGGTTTGGAGGTTGCCAGGAGAACGGTACATTTCGAACTGCATTGTGTGAAATTTGGTGGAGGAGGAATTATGGCGTGTGGTTGTTTTTCAGGAGTTGGGCTTGTGGCCCTTAGTTCCAGTGTAAGGAACTTTGAATGCTCCAGGATACCAAAACCTTTTTGGACAATTCCATGGGATGGCAGTAAAGGCAGGTGGCCAAATACTTTTGGCAATATAGTGTATATTTGTTTAAATATATCATACATTTATAAAATTCAGTTTCAGTTTATTTGGAACATGCATACGATACAATGTAGTGCATCACACAGTTCCTGAAAATTGCGGTAATGAAATCATCAAATTTTCATTATATAGTGATTTTGATTGAGATATAATGACATCAATAATTAACTGATTAAATTAATTAAGTATTGAACACTGAGTGAATGATTAAATAATTAAATATACTTTCACATTAAATGAATTAATCATACATTAAATAACACAGTATGCATTTATGTCCAATTATAAATAACTAATGACACATTTAAGTAATTCCTTAAAGTTTTATTTATTTACGTATTTTTGTTCCATTTGACCCTCCATATTTTTACTACCACTTATCATTAGAGATCCAAATGATCTCTAATGTGATGGTTTGGCCTGCACTCTACTCTCATGGTGGTTATTTTCATAATTATTAGTTATTCATTGTAATACATGTTGATTGCATATTGACTTGAAAGTCCATGTATAGCAGATGAAGCAAATTCTATTTTTTTTATTTATTATATTCTATTTAGAATGTATTCCTAATGAACTATATTGTGGAAGTCGCTTCCCAGCCGTTTTAATGTGTATAGATTTTTATCACAAGTTTTCTCTCCAGCAGGACGCGACTTTTCAGCCACGTCCGTATCCTCTCTCCCCTCCTGCTCCCGGCCGCTTACTGTTAAAGACAACAGATGATTAGATTAACACGTACCACCTGGGAAATCTAATCACCTGCCAGCTGTGTCTCGCCGTCAGCACATGCCCCGCCCCTATCCGATGGTGCTCGTCCTCAGCACCATAGACCATACTTGCCAACCCTCCTGGATTTTCCGGGAGACTCCCGAAATTCAGCGCCTCTCCCAAAAACCTCCCGGGACAAATTTTCTCCCGAAAATCTCCCGAAATTCAGGCGGACCTGTTTTCACGTCCGCTTTCCCTTAATATAAGCAGCGTGCCTGCCCAATCACGTTGTAACTATGGAATGATCAAGGGCGAGTTCTTGGTTTCTCATGTGGGTTTATTGTTAGGCAGTTTCATTAATGTCCTCCCAGCGCGGTAACAACACACAACAACAGCAGTCACGTTTTCGTCTACCGTAAAGCAGTTTGTCTGCCATAAACAGCAATGTTGTGACACTCTTAAACAGGACAATACTGCCATCTACTGTACATGCATATGTGACAATAACATCTAGGGCTTTTAGAGAGTGCAGTGCACAACTGCGCACACAACAAGGATGGACAATTCAACCCTTAACTCAACATTGAGTAGATGAGTGTTATATGTGTGTATATGTGTAAATAAATGAACACTGAAATTCAAGTATTTCTCTTATTTATTTATATATATATATATATATATATATATATATATATATATATATATATATATATATATATATATATATATATATATATAAATGAAATACTTGACTTGGTGAATTCTAGCTGTAAATATACTCCTCCCCTCTCAACTACGCCCCCCGACCACGCCCCCCACCTCCCGAAATCGGAGGTCTCAAGGTTGACAAGTATGCCATAGACAGAGGCGGTGACCTTTGCTCCACATATATATATTTTTAAACCTACTCTATTTGTATTGTATTACATTTAGATTAATATGTTCAAACTATTCTTCTTGTGGTGCCCATGAAGCTAAATCTGGGACCTCAGATTTTATGTTTCGCAGTGGCGGGCCGTGCGTTTCCCACCTAGGCCTTCAGTGATGTCCGACTTCAAGGATTACCTCTCAAAATACCATCATTTATGTCACCACGTGACCAATGCTGGAGAAATAGGAACACATTTACGCACTACTTTGTATTGAACCATCTCAACAGTGTACAAAACAGGTTATTTTGTGGCGCATTTAAAAATAAACCCGCATCGGCAATTACAACATATCTTATGTGGTACTGTCAAAATTAAAATTGCAAAAAAGTGAAAAAATAAAATATTTTAACTCACAATTTGTAGCACCCATTCGACGCCGTATAAGCCAGTGGTACCGCTCGTAGTCGGTTGATTCGGGTGGAAGTGGCGGGCATTTCCCCTTTTCATCGCCGACATCGTCTCACAATATGTAGTTTCTCTTTAAATATCCTTCTTGAAAATGGCCTTGCAAATATATATCTGCCACCTCATCAACGTTTTGTTCTCCTTCTTGGCGGGTTAAAAAAGTGAGTATCAGTGATTTCTCTGATAGCCCGGTATGGCTACTGCGCAACACTTACTAACTTGTGATTGGATATTCACTTTGGAATGACAAGTGAGTATCCAATCACAGTCTCATTAACATCAGGCTGCCTAGATAGGCTACTGTCAACGCCTTGTGATCTGGTTTGGCTATCGCAACTGTCTATCAACTGTATGTGTTCTCAAATTCATCCGCTAACGGTCCCGGTGAGTATCCAATCACAGGACGCGTAAATGCCACGTTCAACGTGAGGCCAGCTAGAAGGCCTTACTGACAACAACTCGTGATCTGATTGGCTATCGCAACTGTCCATCAACTGTATGTCCCAGTTCACTTACAGTGCACAGACGCCCGCATTGTTGATTCTGAAGGCCCCGGGCAGATTTGGTACAGCATGGCAACATAAGCTTGCTGAATTCTGATTGGATACAAACTCTAACCTAAAAACAACAGCACTGGAAGGAGCATAATATGACATGAAGAGAATATGAATACTTCTAGATATTTTGGGAAAGTCAATTAAAAAAATAGTTTTATCTTTAATTATAATCATGATTTCTGGTTATGTTAGGCCAACAGAGAAGGCCTTGCTGGCCCTGACGGCACAACACTGATGTTTCGTGCCATCTTATGTGTGTTGGTATGACAATAAAGTTCCTAGAATCCTGATGTACTGCGACGTAAATGTGTTTGAACGTATTCAAAAAAAAGACTGCTGCCGGAAATCCCACCTTGTGGGTTTGGATTGGGTCTCTAACAATACTTGCCAACCTTGAGACCTCCGAATTCGGGAGATTGGGGGGTTGAGGTGGGTGGGGTCAGAGGAGGGAGCGGGGCAGGGTTAAGGGGGGGGAGTATATTTATAGCTAGAATTCACTGAAATTGAAGTACTTCTTATATATATATATAAATAAAAGAAATACTTGAATTTCAGTGTTCATTTATTTACACATATATACACACATAACACTCCTCTACTCATTGTTATATTTGAAGTGCAATGCTTTGCAGCCAGTAGCACAGCCTTTGAAGGAGCATAGGTATGGGCAGCATCTGTGAAATTTAATTTGCTGGAAAGGAGTGAGTTTAGGGTTGAATTGTCCATCCTCGTTCTATTCTCTGTCACTATCTTTCTAACCATGCTGAACACCCTCTCTCATACTTGCCAACCTTGAGACCTCCGATTTCGGGAGGTGGGGGGTGGGGCGGGGGCGTGGTTGGGGGTGGGGCTAAGAGGGGAGGAGTATATTTACAGCTAGAATTCACCAAGTCAAGTATTTCATATATATATATATATATATATACTGTATATATATATATATATATATATATATATATATATATATATATATATATATATATATATATATATATATATATATACGAAATACTTGACTTTCAGTGAATTCTAGCTATATATATATATATATATATATATATATATATATATATATATATATATATATATGTAAATAAAAGAAATACTTGAATTTCAGCGTTCATTTATTTACACATATACACACACATAACACTCATCTACTCATTGTTGAGTTAAGGGTTGAATTGTCCATCCTTGTTCTATTCTCTGTCACTATTTTTCTAACCATGCTGAACACCTTTTCGCAGGTACCCAGAAAGGTTTCGAGTACCACCAAAAAAACTGAATCTCTGAAGACAGTATACAAATCTGTGTTAAAGGTGTACAAATACTGTTTGTATAATAAGCATGTTATTTTTTTTACAAATGAGGATTAAGAGTTCAGTGCTAAAAAAAAAGAGAAAAGAATGTGGCTTAAGTACAGTTTTTTAATTGAGCTGCTGCATTTTTTGGTTGGGTTGTTTATTTATTTTGAGGAACTTCTATACATTTCTAAAAGGGGAGGAATGTAATAGTGATCTATGTTTGTCTGTTGCCATCTCCTGGTGAATGTTGGCTATCGCGTACTGGGGTTACTTTTTGGTTGGCCAACGATTTACGTGGTGTTGCGCACCTGACGTCACTCGGGTCCGCATGGAGCTGGAGGGGGCGTGGCTTCCAGCTCCGCCTGAATTTCGGGAGATTTTCGGGAGAAAATTTGTCCCGGGAGGTTTTCGGGAGAGGCGCTGAATTTCGGGAGTCTCCCGGAAAATCCGGGAGGGTTGGCAAGTATGCCCTCTCTGATGATGCATTGCTGTGTGGCATGCGCAAAAGTGCCTTCAGCAAATGCCCCATAGTCTGGAATCTTCCATCTCTCCCTAGCATACCCCTTTCCATTCGAGCTGTCCTGGATGAACTGAAATTGTTTGGTTCCAATCATTTTGGAACTTGCGAGCGTACTTCTTCTTCTTACTCGTCATCGCCATGACTGTCTCTTCTTCATTCTTCTGCTTCATCTCTGTTATGTTTTTGGACATTACTACTTGCCGTAGTTTTGAAGCAATGCGTGATGGGAATCCGGATGTTGTGTGTCAGTGTATTAACATGCCGGGTGGAATAAGCACACGCTGAGAAATAGCTACGTGCCTGCCTGCTTTATGGGTTATAGATAAACCTATGGATAACGGAGACATATATAATAGTCTCCTTCTTGTTGTGTGTGCAGTTGTCCTTAGCTCCAAAAGCTCTAGATGTTATAACGTGACTGGGAGGAAAAGCGGCCTTGACGACAGGCTGTCCTCACTCAGGTCCGGCTGGAAATCGGGAGAAATTCGGGAGAATGGTTGTCCTGGGAGATTTTCGGGAGAGGCACTGAAATTCGGGAGTCTCCCGGAAAATTCGGGAGGGTTGGCAAGTATGTCTCTAACACTTTGCATTGTGTCCAGGCAAGATTGCGCAGGTTTCCAGGTACGTTCATGTCAAGACAGAACACGTGTGTATGCTTTAAAGTGACACAAATGAGCATAATATGGGATAATAAGGACCCTTTTGGAATTTTAACACCTTGAGGGGATTCTCATTGTCTTCCTCATCTTTGTTATTTGCGATGCTGAGGCATCGATCACTGGGCTGCTTGGTCGGTACCTTGGTCACAATATAGAGAAAGTGTATGTCTGACACAAGCAGTGGTTATGTTGTACTTTTCCTGTGACAATTACCTTCAAATTGCAATCGACTTTTGGGTTTAGGAGTACTCGATTGTCGCATGTGTGAAATTGCAAGAAGGTATTTCTTTGAACGCTCCTTATGAAAAAATCAATGAAAAATCGTACGTGGTATAGTGTCATGACTTGTGCAGTAAACAAAAGACAAATCCATTGTGTAGTGCAAGTATTTTCTTTCAACGGGGACAAACTGTTTTTCAACAGAAATCCAAGGACATATCCTACAGTACAAATGGCAAACTCAAGGCCCGGGGGCAATTAGCTACCGGCTGCCACCTACTGATATGGAAGAGTATTACACGGTTACTCTGTCGCGCTCTAGACAGCACCGACACTCAACAACAACACATCATTTGCAGACTATAATTACTGGTTTGCAAAAAACATTTGCCCACAAAACGGCGCATCCTGAAGCGACTTGAAGATGATCTGTAAAACATCATCTATGCAACATTTTGACCAAAGAACCACCATTACATGTTATGTAGACCAGTGGTCCCCAACCATTTTGTAACTGCGGACAGGTCAACGCTTGAAAATTTGTTCCACGGACCGGGGGGGGCTATGGTTTTTTTATTTTTATTTTTGTCATAAAAAAATACAATCATGCATGCTTACGGACTGTATCCCTGCAGACTGTATTGATCTATATTGATATATAATGTAGGAACCAGAAATATTAATAACAGAAAGAAACAACCCTTTTGTGCGAATGAGTGTGAAAGAGTGTAAATGGGAGAGGGAGGTTTTTTGGGTTGGTGCACTAACTGTAAGTGTATCTTGTGTTTTTTATGTTGATTTAATTAGAAAAAAAAATATATATATATATATATATATATATATTTTTTAATTAAATATATATATATTTAATAAAAAAAAAAAAAAAAAAAAAAAAAATATATATATATATATATTTTTTTTTTAACATATATATATATATATATATATATTTTTTTTTTAATTAAATATATATATATATATATTTAATTTAAAATATATATATATATATATATATATATATATATATATATATATATATATATATATATATACATATACATATATATATATATATATATATATATATATATATATATATATATATAATTTTTTTTTTTTCTTCTAATTAAATCAACATAAAAAACACAAGATACACTTACTATTAGTGCACCAACCCAAAAAACCTCCCTCTCCCAAAAAAAAAAAAAAAAAAAAAAAAAAATATATATATATGTATATATATATATATATATATATATATATATTTTTTTTTTTTAAATTTCTTCTGCGGCCCGGTACCAATCGATCCACGGACCGGTACCAGGCCGCGGCCCGGTGGTTGGGGACCACTGATGTAGACCAAGATTCAAGATTCAAGATGCTTTATTGTTGTCCATTCTTTAACATGTACAAGACACATAAGAACTGAAATTTCATTTTCGGCACAGTCCCACTAGGATCAGACATATGTTACAGGGGGACAAGACGGGACCGCCAACGGATCAGCCACTTACGGCGCTCCTTAAAAAAAGTGGGAAAAAGGTGACATTGGGAAAGGAGGAGGAGTAAAAAAAATATCAGTTTAAGGCTGGACCCTCAGGAGGGGTCCAGACTGAGTCCGAGGAAAAAACCTCACATTGTATGGCACACATAAACATGATACATGTAATCATAGCAACTCGCAACAGGGGGGGGGGATTTGGGGCCCTGGAGGTCGGCTGCCGCTATAAAGCGCTACTCAGCCAACTATGAGCTAGGTTTACAGCATATGAAATACATTTGGCAACAACATGCACTTTGAGTGTGCAGACAGCCCAATTTTCATCAATTAATATATTCTGTAGACATACCCTCATCCGCTATCTTTTCCTGAAAGCTGATCTGTCCAGTTTTGGAGTTGATGTCAGCAGGCCAGGGAAGCTAGGGTCGATATTCTTCTCTTGATCATCTTCGGTGGAATAAGGGACGGTGTGAGCCAAGACATCCAAGGGGTTTAGCTCGCTCGTCTGCGGGAACAAACTGCCGCCATTGCTTGCCGTGCTACCGAGGTCCTTTGTCCCTGAATTGCTAACACACTCCGGGAGATTCAATGGGGGTCTGGCGGCAGATTTCTTTGACTTTATCGTTGGAAATGCATCTGCTTTGAGTGTCGCAGGATATCCACACATTCTTGCCATCTCTGTCGTAGCATAGATTTCGTCGGTAAAGTGTGCGGAACAAACGTCCAATTTCTTGCCACTTTCGCATCTTTGGGCCACTGGTGCAACTTGAATCCGTCCCTGTTTGTGTTGTTACACCCTCCGACAACACACCGACGAGGCATGATGTCTCCAAGGTACGGAAAACAGTCGAAAAAACGGAAAATAACAGAGCTGATTTGACTCAGTGTCATGACTTGGTCCTGGGGTTTAGTTTTTCTAGAAGGCAACGGAAAGTTGGCTCGGGCGAGACGGGAATGTAAGTACATGATTTATTTAATATATTAAAAAAAAGTACAAACGAAAAGCGCGCACAGTGGCGGAGAAACAAGTTGGCTATGAAAACAAATACTTGCACAAAGGCAGAAACTATGAACAACAAAAAACACTAACTGTGGCATTAATAAACAAAACTTACTTGGCATGGACAAAAGGAGCAGCATGAACGATGGACATGAAAAAAGTGTCAGGAATGTGCAGAGCATAAATGTGGGATGTCGCCAGAACGACAAACTGAAAACAATGAACTTAAATACTATAGACATGATTAGTGAAAGCAGGTGGGTGACTCAAAACGTGAAACAGGTGTGTGACGTGACAGGTGAAAACTAATGGTTGCTATGGTGACAAAACAAAACAAAAGTGCACAAAAAGTTCAAAAACAAAACCGAACATGACTAAAACAAAACATGATCACACAGACATGACACTCTGTGTTTGTAATGTGTTTGAGAAAATGGCGGATTGCTTCCCGATGTGACGTCACAACGTGACGTCATCGCTCCAAGAGCGAATAATAGAAAGGCGTTTAATTCGCCAAAAAAAATTCACCCATTTAGAGTTTGGAAATCGGTTAAAAAAATATATAGTCTTTTTTCTGCAACATCAAGGTATATATTGACGCTTACATAGGTCTGGTGATAATGTTCCCCTTTAACGTCTTGCCCAGTACACAATAATAATATGACTCCTTTAATGCGTCCTATAATCCGGTGCGCCTTATGTATGAAAAAAGATCAAATATAGACCATTCATTGGCAGTGCGCCTTATAATCCAGTGCACCCTATGGTCTGGAAAATACGGTAGTCATGTTGCCAATGCAAATGGTTGCATTTTTCTTATGAAGCAGCAATTTTTTTTTATTAAACCAGCCCCGCCAATATTTCTTTTTTCAGAAATTGAGCAACCAGATAAGAGAAGTGTGTTTTTGCATAATTTGACCCCTTTTAGTTGACTCTTTATGGGAAACACGACCAAGTTGACCGTTCTTTAAATTATTTGAGGCGAGCCCTCTGCAAGTTGAATAATTCAAAGCAGCTTGATGAAGTCTCCAACCAGCTGGGCGTTCCATTAAAAGGCCCGCTGCTCGACAGCTTCTGCCTGGCAGCCAGGAGAGATCATCCCGTCCTCACTCTGCCTGCTTCCATTACGTCAGCCACGGGCTCCCTGATAGAGAAACGAGCGGCGATGCCATCCACCTCACCGTCGCACATTGGCAGCCAATCAGCTGCCTTGCACGCCTCCACAAATGACAAGTGATGAAAAGGGAAAGGAAGGAATAGGATGCATTATAAACATTTGACAGGTCAGACAACTTTCCCCTACCATGAGACCTAAATATAGTATAGTCGTGGTCAAAAGTTTACATACACTTGTAAAGAAAATAATGTAGTTGAGTTTCCAATAATTTCTACAACTCTTATTTTTTTGTGACAGAGTGATTGGAGCACATACTTGTTGGTCACAAAAAACATTCATAAAGTTTGGTTCTTTTATGAATTTATTATGGGTCTACTGAAAATGTGCTGGGTCAAAAGTATACATACAGCAATGTTAATATTTGCTTACATGTCCCTTGGCAGGTTTCACTACAATAAAGCATTTTTTGTAGCCATCCACAAGCTTCTGGTTGAGTTTTTGACCACTCCAAACATATTGCTGGGTATTGTGGCCAAACAGCTCAATTTTTGTTTCATCTGACCACGGAACTTTCCTCCAGAAGGTCTTATCTTTGTCCAGAAGAAACAAAAATTGAGCTGTTTGGCCAACAATATGTTTGGAGGAGAAAAGATGAGGCCTTTAATCCCAGGAACACCATCCCTACTGTCAAGCATGGTGGTGGTAGTATTATGCTCTGGGCCTGTTTTGCAGAGAGTAAATGGGACAATGAAAAAGGAGGATTACCTCCAAATTCTCCAGGACAAGCTAAAACCATCAGCCCGGATGTTGGGTCTTGGGCGCAGTTGGGTGTTCCAACAGGACAATGACCCCAAACACACACTAAAAGTGGTAAAGAAATGGCTAAATCAGGCTAGAATAAAATGTTTTAGAATGGCCTTCCCAAAGTCCTGACTTAAACGTGTGGACAATGCTGAAGAAACAAGTCCATGTCAGAAAACCAACACATTTAGCTGAACTGCACCAATTTTGTCAAAGGAGTGGTCAGAAATTCAAGCAGAAGCTTGTGGATGGCTACTGTCGGAGGCAGATATTTACATATATCCGAATTTAAGTGTTACTTCTTTTATTTCATAGTCATATTTGAAAACAGCTCGTGTTTTTCCATTTGTTCTCTTTCTGTTTCTCTGCAAGTAAACTGTGTGTGTTAACCTTGAAGCTTTGGAATGTGTTTTGACTAGAGAGATAATGTGCATGTGTTTTGACTAGAGAGATTTAAGAGGGGAGAGGGTTTTGGTCGGGAGGACAGACCATCTTAGCCGGGAGATCCGAATGTTCTATGCTGTCTCTGTCAATGTATATATGCAAAGCTTTGCAAATATATTACAAAATACCTATTCTGTCTCTGGTGGTTTTTCAACTCAGCTTTAAGTGTCGTAAAGAGCTTGGGAGCGACTTTTGACTTGAATTCCCTGGGAAGAACAACTGGTCCAAAACGCAACACTACCAAAAAGCGCCTTATTGCAGTGAAACTTACCAAGGGACATGTAACCAAATATTAACATTGCTGTATGTATACTTTTGACCCAGCAGATTTGCCACACACGAGATTGGACCACCACACACTGCCAGGAGAGCCCGGAATTCAGGGTATAACTGTCAGCGTGTGTAGGTGACGAACCCCAAGATGCAGAGAAGGCAGGCTTGGTAAAAGAAAACATGGTTTAATGTTCATAAAATAAAAGTAAGAGGGTTAGGGTTAGGGTTAAGGTTAGGGTTAGGGTTAGAGGTTAGGATTAGGGTTAGGGTTAAACCAGGAACTATGAATAGCCAAAACTGAAAACAGAAACCAGCAAACAGAAAAAACTGGAAACAGCTAATGGCTAACAAGAAAACACGAAACAAAAGAGCTAGGAGAAAGCAAACTACAAATAGCTAACAGGAACAGCTTACCGCTACGACGACAGGTACAAAGGACAAGTAGTAGCACGACAGGTAGTGGCTGTAACGATATTGACAGGTAGTAATGACAATCCAGCACTGACTGGAGGGGAAGGCAGGTTTAAATAGCAGCTGGTTGATTGACACCAGGTGTGGCCAGGTGCCAATCAGCCACAGAGACAAACAGGAAACTGAACCAAAATAAGAGTGCTGACAGGAAATAAAACAAACACAGAGGAAAAACTTAAACTTAACCAAACTGTCAGGGACAAGCCTGACAATAACACTGTTTTATTTGCATAAATGGTGAGAGCCTTTTGCTTTCCAGTAAAATGTATGTTTCTTTAGTCGTGTCTCTCTCTCTCTCTCTCTGGCTCCCACTCCAACTCCAACCGCCGTGTCTCACCCCGGCTGCTGCTAATAAAGGCGACAGGTGATTAGATTACAAGGCCGACCTGGGCCATCCACTGACAGATTGATCACAGCCGATTTGCTCACATTTTCAGTAGACCCATAATCATACTTGCCAACCTTGAGACCTCCGATTTCGGGAGGTGGGGGGTGGCGGGGGCGTGGTCGGGGGCGGGGTGGGGGCGTGGTTAAGAGGGGAGGAGTATATTTACAGCTAGAATTCACCAAGTCAAGTATTTCACACATATATATATATATATATATATATATATATATATATATATATATATATATATATATATATATATATAAGAAATACTTGACTTTCAGTGAATTATAGCTATATATATGTATATATATGTATATATATAAATATACATATATATATATGTATATATATATATATATATATATATATATATATATATATACACACAGTATATATAAGAAATACTTGACTTTCAGTGAATTATAGCTATATATATATATATATATATATATATATGTATATATATATGTATATATATAAATATACATATATATATATATATATATATATATATATATATATATATATATATATATATATATAATAAATACTTGACGTTCAGTGAATTCTAGCTATATATATATATATATATATATATATTTATTTTATTATATATATATATATATATATATATATATATATATATATATATATATATATAAAAGAAATACTTGAATTTCAGTGTTCATTTATTTACACATATACACACACATAACACTCATCTACTCATTGTTGAGTTAAGGGTTGAATTGTCCATCCTTGTTCTATTCTCTGTCACTATTTTTCTAACCATGCTGAACACCCTCTCTGATGATGCATTCCGCTTCGTCTCCATGTTGTGTGCGCAGTTGTGCACTGCACTCTCTAAAAGCCGTAGATGTTATTGTCACATATGCATGTACAGTAGAGGGCAGTATTGTCCTGTTTAAGAGTGTCACAACATTGCTGTTTACGGCAGACAAACTACTTTACGGTAGACAAAACGTGACTGCTGTTGTTGTGTGTTGTCGCCTCGCTGGGAGGACGTTAATGAAACTGCCTAAAAATAAACCTGGGTTTATTTCGATAGATTTTCGGGAGAAAATTTGTCCCGGGATGTTTTCGGGAGAGGCGCTGAATTTCGGGAGTCTCCCGGAAAATCCGGGAGGGTTGGCAAGTATGCCCATAATAAATTCATAAAAGAACCAAACTTCATGAATGTTTTTTTTTGTGACCAACAAGTATGTGCTCCAATCACTCTATCACAAAAAAAAACAAGAGTTGTAGAAAGTATTGTAAACTCAAGACAGCCATGACATTATGTTCTTTACAAGTGTATGTAAACTTTTGACCACGACTGTAAGTTTTCGGTCCAAACTGTCTGGTGAAATGATGATCCTGTTTTTTGTCCAGATGGCTGCCATGTCTGAGCAGCTATCTTTAGGACATGAAAGTTGCTGCCACATCACAAATTTAGCTCATGTGGTGGCGGAAGCAATAACGTAAATATACACTACCACCTCCCAGTGCCTAAAATCGGGCATCAAAAAGTTTTTTTCTCTTGATGGATGTCTTCCTTCTTGTTGTCTCCTCCACAATTATCCACTCTAATTTAAAGTCAGAGTATGAAATGTTAAACAAGCGAGGACTTAGAACTCAACATACGTCTTTACAGACTGACACCACGGTTACTTACTCGGGACATTTTTCTATCATTCAGGCTCACCTTGTCCGCATTCCCAAGGGCTTCGCCTGAATCCGCAAGGCTCGTCGTCTTCTGGGTGGACAGACCCGGAGTGACAGAGTGGCCACCTTTACCTTGTGTTGCCAGCCAGCCTCATTCATAACATCATCACCTTCACTTGGTCATGTCGCACCTCTTCCAGGTGATGGATGTCACCAACCCAAGGACAGCTGTGTAATGGCCCTCATCCGGACTTTAAGACAGGGCACTCCCCGTCTGCAGGTCCTTGACTGACATGAGGGCCGATGCAAAGTTAATGAAAAATAGGAGAGTTTTGTTTCTGTTGATGGACAAGATTTAATACTGGAGGAAACACTCTGAAGCACACCTCTTTGTCAATATAATCAATAATCAAACAGTCGCTTGATTAAGTATCATAGTTCTTGATTCAGGAATCTTAATTTTAAAGGGTTAAAACCATTAAAAATCAGTTCACAGTGGCTTATTTTATTTTTCGAAGTTTTTTTCAATTTTTTTCAATTTTTTTTTTTGTGTCCTGTCCAGCTTCTCAGGCAAATCATATAGTTGATGTAGATGCCCATGTCGGCTGTTCAGATTTACTTTACAAAAGAGAAGTGTAGGCTACTTCTCTTGTTGCCTTATTTGTATTGACTTTATTAAATGTATTTATATTATCATTTAATGCAGCCGGGCCGGAGCAGGAGGGGATAGAAAGAGAAAAAAAAGAAGACAGAGGGGGAAATTGTGGGGACAAGAGGGGGATTAGACAGAGACAAAAACAACAACAGCAAACAACAACAACAACAACAATAGAGCAACATCAGCAAATACGACATGTACAAATATGATGGTAAAAGTAATAGCAAATAAGCAGTTAGCAAAAAATAAAAAATAATACAGAAATGACAATGAGCATTATTACACTACAAATGGATCAATACAAATACCAATAGAAATAGCGCTATTGATAATGAACAATACCAATAATTGACCTTTATTATCAACAATACAGTTGTTTAAATGCAACAATACATATACGTAATGAAAACTTGAGATACGAAAGAATGCAGAAAAATGGAGGGGGAGAAAGAGAAGCAACCTACATTAACCTTGTAGATTGTTATAGTAACAATAGGTTAAGCTTTGTCAGTGTGCCATGTGTTACACCCAGTTTACCCTAGGGCAACAACGTTAATATATGTTTGATGAAACGTGATTATGTGCATGAATGTAAGTATGCATATGTACTTGTATATGTACAGAATGTGTATATGTGTTTGTACAATGAATGTATATGTACAGAATGTGTATATGTGTTTGTACAGTGAATGTATATGTACAGAGTGTGTATATGTGTTTGTACAAATTTTACCCATCACGCAATATCCCTAAAAAAAGCTTCAAAGTGCCTGATTTTAACCATCGTTATATACACCCGTCCATTTTCCTGTGACGTCACATAGTGATGCCAACACAAACAAACATGGCGGAAAGAACAGCAAGCTATAGCGACATTAGCTCGGATTCAGACTCGGATTTCAGCGGCTTAAGCGATTCAACAGATTACGAATGTTTTGAAATGGATGGTTGTAGTGTGGAGGCAGGTAGCGAAAACGAAATTGAAGAAGAAACTGAAGCTATTGAGCCATATCGGTTTGAACCGTATGCAAGCGAAACCGACGAAAATGACAGGACAGCCAGCGACACGGGAGAAAGCGAGGACGAATTCGGCGATCGCCTTCTAACCAACGATTGGTATGTGTTTGTTTGGCATTAAAGGAAACTAACAACTATGAACTAGGTTTACAGCATATGAAATACATTTGGCAACAACATGCACTTTGAGAATGCAGACAGCCCAGTTTTCATCAATTAATATATTCTGTAGACATACCCTCATCCGTTCTCTTTTCCTGGGGGTCTGGCGGCAGATTTCTTTGACTTTATCGTTGGAAATGCATCTGCTTTGAGTGTCGCAGGATATCCACACATTCTTGCAATCTCTGTCGTAGCATAGCTTTCGTCGGTAAAGTGTGCGGAACAAACGTCCAATTTCTTGCCACTTTCGCATCTTTGGGCCACTGGTGCAACTTGAATCCGTCCCTGTTCGTGTTGTTACACCCTCCGACAACACACCGACGAGGCATGATGTCTCCAAGGTACGGAAAACAGTCGAAAAAACGGAAAATAACAGAGCTGATTTGACTCGGTGTTTGTAATGTGTTTGAGAAAATGGCGGATTGCTTCCCGATGTGACGTCACGTTGTGACGTCATCGCTCCGAGTGCAAATAATAGAAAGGTGTTTAATTCGCCAAAATCCACCCATTTAGAGTTCGGAAATCGGTTAAAAAAATATATGGTCTTTTTTCTGCAACATCAAGGTATATATTGACGTTTACATAGGTGTGGTGATAATGTTCCCCTTTAACTATGTGAACAGTTTGAGTGCACTAAGTAAAGTTCGTAAAGACATGCTGACCTTAACATTATAACACACTGGAAGAATGAACTACCAGAATATATTGTTAGCACGTATGCTTCTTGACAAAAATGCCCATGGACACTATAAAATCATCTAACCCAGACCTGGGCAAATTAAGGCCCGTTAAGCTTTTCAATCTGGCCCGCCAGACATTCCCAAATATTTTTTTTTTTTAGTTTTTTAAGATCGAAATTGTAGCTACTATTATTTTTGTATTTCTTTTTATTTATAAAGCACATTTAAAATTTACCACAGGGGTAGCCAAAGTGCTGTACAATGGGCAGGTTAAAAGATAACACGAGTACCGAGCAAACACAACACAACACAAACAAAACACGATAAAAAATAAATAAATAAAATAGAATAAATTAAAAACATAAAAACAGGTTCACAGCAGGTGTATTATGGGGCGCCATTGCAGGATGGATTACAAGCCATGGAATAAAAGTATGTTTTTAAGAGAGATTTAAAAACAGGAAGAGAGGAGGCTTGTCTAACACTCAGAGGTAGGTCGTTCCAGAGCTTGGGAGCAGCAACGGCGAAAGCTCTGTCACCTCTAAGCTTCAGCCTTGTGTCAGGGACCGTCAGCAGCAGCTGATCGGCTGATCTTAAGGATCGGGTGGGGCAGTAAGGCTGAAGGAGGTCGGAGAGATAGGTTGGCGCGAGGTTGTTTATTTTGATGTGCACAGATGTTTTCAAATGAGCTTAAGTCTTGAACTACAAACCCCGTTTCCATATGAGTTGGGAAATTGTGTTAGATGTAAATATAAATGGAATACAATGATTTGCAAATCCTTTTCAACCCATATTCAATTGAATGCACTACAAAGACAAGATATTTGATGTTCAAACTCATAAACTTTATTTTTTTTTTTGCAAATAATAATTAACTTAGAATTTCATGGCTGCAACACGTGCCAAAGTAGTTGGGAAAGGGCATGTTCACCACTGTGTTACATGGCCTTTTATTTTAACAACACTCAATAAACGATTGGGAACTGAGGGAACTAATTGTGGAAGCTTTGAAAGTGGAATTCTTTCCCATTCTTGTTTTATGTAGAGCTTAAATCGTTCAACAGTCCGGGGTCTCCGCTGTCGTATTTTACGCTTCATAATGTGCCACACATTTTCGATGGGAGACAGGTCTGGACTGCAGGTGGGCCAGGAAAGTACCTGCACTCTTTTTTTACGAAGCCACGCTGTTGTAACACGTGCTGAATGTGGCTTGGCATTGTCTTGCTGAAATAAGACGGTGCTTAGATGGCAGCATATGTTGTTCCAAAACCTGTATGTACCTTTCAGCATTAATGGTGCCTTCACAGATGTGTAAGTTACCCATGTCTTGGGCACTAATGCACCCCCATACCATCACAGATGCTGGCTTTTCAACTTTGCGTCGATAACAGTCTGAGTGGTTCGCTTCTCCTTTGGTCCGGATGACACCATGTCGAATATTTCCAAAAACAATTTGAAATGTGGACTCGTCAGACCACAGAACACTTTTCCACTTTACATGAGTCCATCTTAGATCAGCTCGGGCCCAGAGAAGCCGGCGGCGTTTCTGGATGTTGTTGATAAATTGCTTTCACTTTGCATAGTAGAGCTTTAACTTGCACGTACAGATGTAGCGACCAACTGTATTTAGTGACAGTGGTTTTCTGAAGTGTTCCTGAGCCCATGTGGTGATATCCTTTAGAGATTGATGTCGGTTTTTGGTACAGTGCCGTCTGAGGGATCGAAGGTCACGGTCATTCAATGTTGGTTTCCGGTCATGCCGCTTACGTGCAGGGATTTCTCGAGATTTTCTGAACCTTTTGATGATATTATGGATCGTAGATGTTGAAATCCCTAAATTTCTTGCAATTGCACTTTGAGAATTTTTGTTCTTAAACTGTTTGACTATTTGCTCACGCCGGTGTGGACAAAGGGGTGTACCTCGCTCCATCCTTTCTTGTGAAAGACTGAGCATTTTTTGGGAAGCTAATTTTATACCCAATCATGGCACCCACCTGTTCCCAATTAGCCTGCACACCTGTGGGATGTTCCAAATAAGTGTTTGATGAGCATTCCTCAACTTTATCAGTATTTATTGCCACCTTTCCCAACTTCTTTGTCACGCGTTGCTGGCATCAAATTCTAAAGTTAATGATTATTTGCATTATCAGTTTGAACATCAAATATGTTGTCTTTGTAGCATATTCAACTGAATATGGGTTGAAAATTATTTGCAAATCATTGTATTCAGTTTATATTTACATCTAACACAATTTCCCAACTCACATGGAAACGGGGTTTGTAAAAAAGGTATTTCAATGGTTAAAATCTGCGATTTTGCATGATATACTAGTTACTATGGTAATCTAATTAGTTACTAAGGTCACGGGGAGACGAGACACACAGCTCGTGACGTGGGAACGAAGGTAGGCTGCTGGAAGGCGACAAGGAAGGAACACGAGACGAATGAACACGGAGGGGGAGAAACACAGAGACTTGCTGTACAGGACAGGTCTCTACGTTCTGGCACAGAATAGCAGGTTGCGCTGGCTTTAGAAGGCAGGATAGCTCATCGGCGGCAGGTGTGTAGATTGCTGATTGGAGATTGCATGAAGCCGCTTGCTGCAGGAGGTGAATTTGTATCTTTATTGAAAACTATTGTTTGCAATGGAGAAGAAGGAGAGAATGGGAGTTTAGAGTCAAGTGGACACCAATTTCATACTTGGCTATGACATACTTGCCAACCCTCCCGGATTTTCCGGGAGACTCCCGAAATTCAGCGCCTCTCCCGAAAACCTCCCGGGACAAATTTTCTCCCGAAAATCTCCCGAAATTCAGGCGGAGCTGGAAGCCACGCCCCCTCCAGCTCCATGCGGACCTGAGTGACGTCAGGTGCGCAACACCACGTAAATCGTTGGCCAACCAAAAAGTAACCCCAGTACGCTATAGCCAACATTCACCAGGAGATGGCAACAGACAAACATAGATCACTCTATTACATTCCTCCCCTTTTAGAAATGTATAGAAGTTACTCAAAATAAATAAACAACCCAACCAAAAAATGCAGCAGCTCAATTAAAAAACTGTACTTAAGCCACATTTTTTTTTAGTACTGAACTCTTAACCCTCATTTGTAAAAAAAGAACATGCTTATTATACAAACAGTATTTGTACACCTTTAACACAGATTTTTATACTGTCTTCAGAGATTCGTTTTTTTTGGTGGTACTCGAAACCTTTCTGGGTACCTGCGAAAGGGGGTGAGTGTTATGTGTGAATAAATAAACCCTGAAATTCAAGTATTTCTTTTATATATATATATATATATATATATATATATATATATATATATATATATATATATATATATATATATATATATATATATATTTATATATATAATAAAATAAATATATATACAGCTAGAATTCACTGAAAGTCAAGTATTTCTTATATATATATATATATATATATATATATATATATATATATATATATATATATATATATATATATATATATATACATATATATATATATATATATATACATATATATATATATATATATGTATGTGTGGGAAAAAAAATCACAAGACTACTTCATCTCTACAGGCCTGTTTCATGAGGGGTTCCCTCAATCATCAGGAGATTTCCTGATGATTGAGGGAACCCCTCATGAAAACAGGCCTGTAGAGATGAAGTAGTCTTGTGATTTTTTTTCCCACACATACATATATTGCGCTCTAATACGATATCGAGCACTATTTTTTGGATAACCTAAACACTTGACTTGGTGAATTCTAGCTGTAAATATACTCCTCCCCTCTTAGCCCCGCCCCAACCACGCCCCCGCCCCACCCCGACCACGCCCCCCAGCCCCCACCCCCATCGGAGGTCTCAAGGTTGGCAAGTATGGGCTATGAGATCTTTCTTTAGAGGTGTTTCTCACCTTCTCTATAAAATGCTGGCAGAGATCCTGGATATGTTAAACTCGTTCCAAGTTCAGGCTGCAGGAGAAACTAATAAGCTGCTCACAAACACAAAAAAAAGCATTTATTCAGTAGAAATACACGGATAAAGGTTTTCCTCTGCCTGGAGAAACCATTCAAAATGGTGATGTTTTTCCATGCATATATGACTCTCAGGGTGTTTAGGGAAGATATAATGGTGATGGATTAAGAGATTTCAAATGTAATCTCCATAAAAAGAAGTTCCCCTCGTCGTGACTATGCCGTCACTGCAGTTATTAATTTTTAAAAAAAGAAAGAAAATCACTGAGTCATCAGCAACCGTTTTGCTTTTTCCAAAATTTGCATCTGTTCAAAGCGTGTCCTCCTGGCTTTGCAATTTGTGTATTATTGGGTGTCTTATTTTTGTTCTGCGGAAGCGTATTAGAAGAATGCAAATATGTTCCTTGTCTGCACAAAGCTGTCGGCACGGTCAATTTACTGTACGTCACACTGTCAATATCCCAGCAAAAACTGAAGTAAATACATTTTGCCTTCCGGAAAATAATTGTCTAAAGCAAGGGTTTTTAAACTTTTAGAACTCGGGCCCAACTATTCCACTACAGAGTGGTCTGGGGCACACTCAAATATTAACATTGAACTAGTAATATCACTCTTGATTTTAATCGTATTCAAAAATGATATTTAACTTACCTACATTATAATAAAAGCTTTATAAATGATATGAGACCCTGTTTTAATTACAAAAAATATTATCAAGGCTTAGGTCAGGCTGATTACAAAAATAAATAGTAATAAAAAAAAAGCACTCATTAAAAAACTGATGAAAAATAAATGTACATACAATTACACCAGAGGTGCCAAAGTCGTTTTCACTGAGGGCCAAATCACAGTTATGTTTGGCCCCAGAAGGCCGCTTCTAACAGTGAATACTATAAATACAAATTTTTTAATGCATTTTATTAGTAGATTTTTTTTTATTTTTTATAAAATGTAACAAAAATATGGTAAGTTGCAAAAATTCCACCTCAAAATGTAGTGTATATTACTGTAAATGGAAAAATAGTACTGCTGTTTTTATGTAAAAAAAAAAAAAGGCAGCTCAGTTGCCAGAATTTTACTGTAAAATGGACATTTGTTTTTTTCCTATAAATTAAAAAAAAATGCAATTTTACAGTAAAATTTTGGCACCTCAGCTGGCAGTTTTTTTTTTTTGTTTTTTTTTTACAGCAAATCAACAACTGTAGAATTTTTGGTGTATTAATGTCCGCCCTAAGATCGGTAGGTTGTGAGTTCAAACCCCGGCCGAGTCATACCAAAGACTATAAAAATGGGACCCATTACCTCCCTGCTTGGCACTCAGCATCAAGGGTTGGAATTCGGGGTTAAATCACCAAAAATGATTCCCGGGCGCGGCCACCGCTGCTGCCCACTGCTCCCCTCGCCTCCCAGGGGGTGATCAAGGGTGATGGGTCAAATGCAGAGAATAATTTCACCACACCTAGTGTGTGTGTGACAATCATTGGTACTGTAATATTACTGTAAATGGAAACACAATGCTGATGTTTTTATGGTTAAAAAAAAGGCAGCTCATTTGCCAGAATTTTACTGTAAAATGTACATTTGTTTTTTTCTTATAAATTAAAAAAAAATGCAATTTTACAGTAAATTTTTGGCACCTCAGCTGCCATTCCCCCCCCCCCCCCCCCGCAAATCAGTAACTGTAGATTTTTCGGTGTATTAATGTAAATGGAAAAATAGTACTGCTGTTTTTATGTAAAAAAAAAAAAAAAAAAAAAAAAAAGGCAGCTCAGTTGCCAGAATGTTACTGTAAAATGTACATTTGTTTTTTCCTATAAATAAAAAAAAAAAGCAATTTTACAGTAACATTTTGGCACCTCAGCTGGCATTTTTTATTTTATTTTTTTTTTTACAGCAAATCAACAACTGTAGATTTTTTGGTGTATTAATGTCCACCCTAAGATCGGTAGGTTGTGAGGTCAAACCCCGGCCAAGTCATACCAAAGACTATAAAAATGGGACCCATTACCTCCCTGCTTGGCACTCAGCATCAAGGGTTGGAATTCGGGGTTAAATCACCAAAAATGATTCCCGGGCGCGGCCACCGCTGCTGCCCACTGCTCCCCTCGCCTCCCAGGGGGTGATCAAGGGTGATGGGTCAAATACAGAGAATAATTTCACCACACCTAGTGTGTGTGTGACAATCATTGGTACTTAATATTACTGTACATGGAAACACAATGCTGATGTTTTTATGGTAAAAATTTTTTTTTACTGTAAAATGTACATTTGTTTTTTTCTTATGAATTTAAAAAAATGCAATTTTACAGTAAATTTTTGGCACCTCATCTGCCATTTTTATTTTTATTTTTATTTTTTACCGCAAATCAGCAACTGTAGATTTTTCGGTGTATTACTGTAAATGCCAAAACGGCACCACTTTATTATAGTAAAAAAATGTACAGTTTTTTTTCATTAAAATAAAAAAAACACAGCAAATGTCTCAATTTTACCATGAAATCTATTGCTACTTTCACATTGCACAATTTGATGGATAACTCGCTTTGAAATCATTATTATTAGTATTTATTTCTATTTATCTAAAAAAATGGCTTGAATGTTTATCAATATATTTTTGCATACTTAGACAATATTTTAGTTAAACATAATTTGCACAATTTTCCCCAATTGTACACACAGTCTTAGTAAATCACATGCAACACGTCCACTAATAGTATACACTATTTTATAGATTGCTCACGCTGTTTATTGTGTGGTATTTGGATTTTAGTAAATCAGGCCTTTATTGTAACCAATAGCCACATTCTAAGAGGCAATGTTACTACTGTATTGGTACGGAATAAAGTGCAAGATGGCGTACACATGATGCCCCCTTTACCTTTCTGACTGCCCCCTCATAGCTCCCCCCGCCCCTCAGAGTAACACGGCCCTGACCGTACCACCGCAAACCACACCATACTAGAAAGTGCCAATCAAAAACGAGCATTATTATTCTTTTGTTAGGCAGATTTTTACAATCTTGAGTAAAGCTCGAATGTTTTCTCTCGAGAAGCCCAAACCGCTCCTTAGCCCATTTGCAAATGTTTGTTGTTGTTTTGCAAAGAGTGATGGGAAATCCAACGTAGCAACCCACCACCCCATGCCAACTGCACCGACAGGAAGTGAACGAAATAGATGGGTTATTATTGAGACGTGAGCGTCGAGGGGGGTTGTGTGTATTCAAAACTGGCTTCCCACTACGGCGCTAAAGGAGGAGCGTGATAATTAGCATGCACAGGAATGCTAAGACGGTCTGGGACACGGAGAGTCGCGTCTCATAACGCTGGTGTAGTGAGACGGGGGGTGGAGGGGAGGGTGGACTGTCATGAAGTCTCATTTAAATACTGCACAAAACAAGGACAGATGATCTCAACATACAAGATTCAGTGTTAGTGATGGAAACACATGGCCCCATTCGTCGTGGTTTACCTGACACATGAAACGTGTCAGAGTGTTGAATATCTTCAAATGTGTTTTGTGGTGAATCCAACTTTGACCACAGTGTCAGTTGCTATCTAGAGTGGCGCTTTCCATCATTTTAGCAGACTGCGTGGCAAAATTAACCCTCCACAATTAGTTAAAAAACAGGACCCGGTGTATTAAATATGAGGGCCTTTGTTTAGAATTTGTCACTGTTCATAAAGGGGTTGCCTCAGGGATCTGTATTGGGGCCCCTCTTATTTATCTTGGCCACAATACTCAGCAATATGACTGGAGGGAAAAAGTGAGGCCTTTAAACCGCAGGAACACCATCCTACCGTCAAGCATGGTGGTGGTAGTATTATGCTCTGGGCCTGTTTTTGCTGCCAATGGAACTGGTTCTTTACAGAGAGTAAATGGGACAATGAAAAAGGAGGACTACCTCCAAATTCTTCAGGACAACCTAAAATCATCAGCCCGGAGGTTGGGTCTTGGGCGCAGTCGGGTGTTCCAACAGGACAATGACCCCAAACACACGTCAAAAGTGGTAACGGAATGGCTAAATCAGGCTAGAATGAAGGTTTTAGAATGGCCTTCCCAAAGTCCTGACTTAGATGTGTGGACAATGCTGAAGAAACAAGTCCATGTCAGAAAACCAACAAATTTAGCTGAACTGTACCAATTTTGTCAAGAGGAGTGGTCAAAAATTCAAGCAGAACTTGTGGATGGCTACCAAAAGCGCCTTATTGCAGTGAAACTTGCCAAGGGACATGTAAGCAAATATTAACATTGCTGTATGTATACTTTTGACCCAGCACATTTGCTCACTGTAGTGGTTGCCCTCTAGTGGGTTCTTCGGACCACCACACACTGCCAGGAGAGCCTGGAATTCACTGTTTTATTTGCATAAATGGTGAGAGCCTTTTGCTTTCCAGCAAAATGTATTTTTCTTTGGTCGTGTCTCTCTCTCTCTCTCTCTCTGGCTCCCACTCCAACTCCAACTGCCGTGTCTCATTCCGGCTGCTGCTAATAAAGGTGACAGGTGATAAGATTACAAGGTTCCACCTGGGCCATCCGCTCACCTGTAGCTGTTTTCGAGGCCGGTCCTGGCACATACCCCGTTCCGCGGCAGGCCCGCAGGCCACGCCCCCCCCCTCCGCAGTCATATTTTCAGTAGACCCATAATAAATTCATAAAAGATCCAAACATCATGAATGTTTTTTGTGACAAACAAGTACGTGTACAAGGGATTAAGACGGCACAGACAGCAAGGACGTCGTTAATCAACACTATTTAAGAAAGTATGGAGTGTGAAACTAATCCAAATGTGTATGTGTGCGACTACGTGTGGATATTAACTGAAGAGTGTTACCTGTGAGTGTTGAGCAAGGTGCGGAAGTCCAAGGGCGGGTCAAGATAAGCTCGGGGTCCGTGAGACAGGAAGGCAGGAAGTCGGGGGCAATAGCGAGACGTCAAAGTCCGTGTCCAGGCGGGAGGTCGAGATCCAAGATGCAGCCAGGGAACCAGAGGGAACGCGGGGAGACGAGATATACAGCTCGTGACGTGGGAACGAAGGGAGGCTGCTGGAAGGCGACAAGGAGGAACACAAGACGAATGAACACAGAGAGAGAAAGAGCGCATAGAGCTTGATAGGTTCGGCTCACTGTACATGACAGGTCGCTACGTTCTGGCACGGGATAGCAGGTTGCGCTGGCTTAAAAAGGCAGGAGAGCTCATCAGCGGCAGGCGCGTAAATTGCTGATTGGTGATTGCATGAAGCCGCTTGCTGCAGCCGGAGTGGCGCACACCCAGCGCAGCGCACAGATGAATGCGCACATATGTAGAAATGATTGGAAACTCAAGGAAGCCATGACATTATGTTCTTTACAAGTGTATGTAAACTTTTGACCACGACTGTATGTCCATCCATCCATCTTCAACCGCTTATCCGGAATCGGATCGCGGGGACAACAGCTCCAGCAGAGCCCCCCAGACTTCCCTCTCCAGAGCAACATTAGCGACTTCCTCCTGGGGAATTCCGAAGCGTTCCCAGGCCAGAGAGGAGATGTAATCCCCCCATCTGGTCTTTGGCCTGCCGCGGGGTCTCCTCCCAGTGGGACGTGCAACGAGGACCTCCCTAGGGAGACGCTCGTGAGGCATCTGCACGAGATGCCCGAACCACCTAAGCTGGCTCCTTTCCAAGCGAAGGAGCAGCGGCTCTACTCAGAGTCTCTCTCGGGTGACTGAATTTATTACCCTATCTCTAAGGGAGATGCCAGCCACCCTTCTGAGGAAACTCATTTCGGCCGCTTGTATCCGCGATCTTATTCTTTCGGTCATGACCCACACTTCATGACCATAGGTGAGAGTAGGAATGTAGATAGCTCGGTAGACCGAGAGCTTTGCCTTCTGGCTCAGCTCTCGTTTCGTCACAACAGTGCGGCAGATAGACCGCAATACTGCCCCAGCTGCTCCGATTCTCCGGCTGATTTCCTTCTCCATCTTTCCCTCACTCGTGAACAAGACCCCAAGATACTTAAACTCCTCCACCTGGGACAGAGTCTCGTCCTCTACCTGGACTGTACAATCCATCGGTTTCCTGCTGAGAACCATGGCCTCAGATTTGGAGATGCTGATCCTCATTCCAGCCGCTGAACACTTGGCTGCGAACCGATCCAGTGAGAGCTGAAGGTCACGAACCGAAGGTGCCATCAGGACCACATAATCTGCAAACAGCAGTGACGCAACCTTAAGCCCCCCGAGACGTATATCCTCTCCGCCATGGCCACGACTCTGCCTAGAAATCCTGTCCATGAAAGTCACAAACAGGATAGGTGACAGAGCGCAGCCCTGGCGGAGACCAACCCCCACTGGAAACGGATCCGACTTACATCCAAGCACCCGGACACAACTCTCGCTTTGGTTGTACAGAGATTGGATGGCCCTCAGCAGGGTTCCCCTCACTCAGTACTCCCTACGCACCTCCCACAAGATCTCCCGGGGGACCCGGTCATATGCCTTCTCCAAATACACAAAGCACATGTAGACTGGATAGGCATACTTCCAGGCCTTCTCCAGGATTCCCACAAGAGTAAAGAGCCGGTCAGTTGTTCCACGACCAGGACGGAATCCACATTGCTCCTCTTGAATCTGAGGTTCGACCATCGGCCGGACCCTCCTTTCCAGTACCTTGGCGTGAACTTTCCCAGGTAGGCTGAGTAGTGTGATACCTTTTTGAAAAGGGGAACCACCATCCCAGTCTGCCACTCCCTCGGCACTGTCCCAAACTTCCACGCAATATTGAAAAGGCGTATCAACCAAAACAGCCCATCAACACCCAGAGCCTTCAGCATTTCTGGACGGATCTCGTCAACCCCCGGAGCTTTGCCACTGTGGAGTTGTCTAACTACCTCAGTGACTTACACTCCGAGAGATCGACGTCGACCCCCCTTACGACTGTATGTGTGCTGGTCTTACAAAGAGATTTTGAATGACAGGCAACATTCCAGAACAGTTCCCCTTGAAGTCTTTCGAAAAGCTTCCACATCCTGGAAATGCTTTCGTCCGACACGTCATTTTTGTTGTCAAGGTGGTATTTTATTGGACGGTGGTACGTGAACTCATCTAAATGGTGCAAGGGGACTATTTATGAGTCAAGTGGAAGGGGTCGGTCGGATGAAGAATTCAACCTCTCTTCCATGCCCTCACTTTCTGTATTGATTTCAATAAAAAAAAAGAGGCACAAAGCAGTGTCACTTTTCCATTTCTCACAGGAGTGTACATGAGTGATGCAACAGGATCACCTTGGCATGGGAGGGAAAAGGAGAGTAAAGCACCTCTAAAGAGGCCCGGGTTTGGTCATTGTAACTTGATTGATGGCTTTGTGGATGAATTAAACAATACGAGCAGAACTAATAGGAGTAACATGGCGGACTATGGAAGTGAAATGTATGTTATAAAAAAAAGATATCCATCAATATTGAGTCACCGGTCTTAACCTCATGCACTAAACATGCGCAGTTATATAGTTTCCCCTGGTGTCAAATGTTAGGTTTCTGCAAAAGGCTCTTTTGGCCATGTCTTGTCCCGCTATGGTTTGAATCCACCTCAAGCATCCAAATGAAAGAAGCTGCTTTCTGCGGGATTGGCAGGGGGAAGGAAAATGGAATAAACAGGAACACTGTGTCCAGAGAGTGAGGGATGAAAAGCATGCCTTTCCCAATGGAAATGACATTGAAAGTAGCGGAGCTTGGCTTGTGGCTCTTTAAAGTGTTTTCCAGGTGAAATATTATTCTCTAGTAGGCAAAACTTAATAGTAATAGCAAAAATATGTACTCTTGTAATTTCACCTTAAAAACCTTTAAAGGGGAACTGCACTTTTTTTGTAATTTTCATTCACAGTCATTATGAAAGAATTGACGACGGATGTATTTATTTTTTTTATGCATTCTAACTTGTAAATAAATGTAAATAAAAAACAGCTTCCAATGGAGGCAATGGAGATTAGACTTTTATTGAAAATGTCACGGCGCGGGCTCGAACTTGATTTTCCCCGGCAGCTGCACTGCAAAAACTGAAATCTAAGTAAGATTAAATACCTCAAATAAGGGTGATATTTGCTTATTTTCTGTCTGATACGATAATTCTTCTCACCAAGCAGATTTTATGATAGATAGTTTTACTTGTTTTAAGGGTTTTGGTCCTAAATGATCTCAGTAAGATATTACAGCTTGTTGCTGAGATTTGATGACCTATATTGAGTAAAACATGCTTGAAACTAGAATATCAACTGTTGCAAAGCTGTGTCATCAACACTCACAGGCATACTTGCCCACCCTCCCGGATTTTCCGGGAGACTCCCGAAATTCAGCGCCTCTCCCGAAAACCTCCCGGGACAAATTTTCTCCCGAAAATCTCCCGAAATTCAGGCGGAGCTGGAAGCCACGCCCCCTCCAGCTCCATGCGGACCTGAGTGACGTCAGGTGCGCAACACCACGTAAATCGTTGGCCAACCAAAAAGTAACCCCAGTACGCTATAGCCAACATTCACCAGGAGATGGCAACAGACAAACATAGATCACTATTACATTCCTCCCCTTTTAGAAATGTATAGAAGTTACTCAAAATAAATAAACAACCCAACCAAAAAATGCAGCAGCTCGATTAAAAAACTGTTCTTAAGCCACATTCTTTTCTTTTTTTTTTTTTAGTACTGCACTCTTAACCCTCATTTGTAAAAAAATAACATGCTTATTATACAAACAGTATTTGTACACCTTTAACACAGATTTTTATACTGTCTTCAGAGATTCAGTTTTTTTGGTGGTACTCGAAACCTTTCTGGGTACCTGCGAAAGGGTGTTCAGCATGGTTAGAAAAATAGTGACAGAGAATTGAACAAGGATGGACAATTCAACCCTTAACTCAACAATGAGTAGATGAGTGTTATGTGTGTGTATATGTGTAAATAAATGAACACTGAAATTAAAGTATTTATTTTATTTATTTATATATATATATATATATATATATATATATATAATAAAATATATATATATATATATATATATAGCTAGAATTCACTGGTATTTCTTATATATATATATATATATATATATATATATATATATATATATATATATATATATATATATATATATGAATGAAATACTTGACTTGGTGAATTCTAGCTGTAAATATACTCCTCCCCTCTTAGCCCCGCCCCACCCCGACAACGCCCCCCCCCCCACCTCCCGAAATTGGAGGTCTCAAGGTTGGCAAGTATGCTCACAGGTATAAAACTACTTTTTTAAAGTAGTAATGTCTTATTTCAAGCATGAAAAAAAAAATCATGATTTTAACACAATTGTGTCTCATATTTAAAAACAGATGACAGCCAAATGGACTTTGCTGTTTTATTTTCAATGAAACAATAGAAAATACGTACTCATAAAGTAGTACAGTTGGCACAGTACAGTAAACTTAATATTTAAATATTTAGCATTTGATATTTCAAACAATTTTGAACAGAAATAGTTCATGCACATTCAGATGAATTCTTCAAAATTACAATAAAAAAAAATTTGGCCGGGGGCCGGGCTGTATAAATGAGTAGTAATTGACTGAAAGAGCACGCACTTGGCGCGATGATGTCATGTTATCGATGGAAAAATGCATTTTTAGACAATATGATTTGCCTGAGCGGCTAGTAGACCCCGAGAGTAACAAGCGGTTGCCTTGTTGTCTTTCCATTAAGAACAATAAATTAGTTTTTAGTATAAGTTTGCTGGTTTCAAGAAATGTAATGTCGAGCGCATATCATTATGTCAAGATAATGGCACTAGCATTTACTTAATTTAAGAATATTTTTCAACATATTGAGCAAAAAGGTCTATTTTTTTTTTGATCAAGAAAAGTGCACTTATACTTATTTGAAGGTATTTTTGGGTTCATTGAGGTTAGCTAATTTTACTTGTTTTGGAAAGTCTTGACAAGCCAAATTTTCTTGTTCTATTGGCAGATAATTTTGCTCAGTTCAAGTAAAATACCCCTCATTTTTTGTATTTTTTCTCTTGTTTTTGAACACTGACTTTTTGCAGTGTGGGTCTACCAGCACCTCCGCTGGCAGCGCGCCGGGACATTCCCCTGCTCGCGCTGGCCGCGTCAAGCCCACATGCCGGCAAGGCTGTGGGCAATCGGCAATCTGCACACCTGGGACCGATGAGGGCGAGCGGTGTAAGGACCAGTGGACCCTTGGATCCTCGCGGGAACTTAGTTTTTCCTTCCGTTTCCTTGGTTTCGAGCTGTGCGTCTCGCTCCCTTGGACTTTCCTCCCCTGGATCTCGACTGCCTTCCCGGATCTCGACCCCCGCGCTCGGACCTGGACTTATGGACGCCTCTCTCCTGCCCTCGACGGCTTGCTTGTGCACGGACTGCCCTCCTGCTTTGTCCTTCCTCTCGCTCTCCTCAACACTAGGTGACACACACTTCAGCTAATCATATACATGTATATATATGTGAGTGAATTATATTTATATAGCGCTTTTCTCTAATGACTCAAAGCGCTTTACATAGTGAAACCCAATATCTAAGTTACATTTAAACCAGTGTGGGTGGCACTGGGAGAAGGTGGGTAAAGTGTCTTGCCCAAGGACACAACGGCAGTGACTAGGATGGCGGAAGCGGGAATCGAACCTGCAACCCTCAAGTTGCTGGCACGGCCGCTCTACCAACCGAGCTATATATTGTATATATATATATATACGCATATATATATTGTAAATATATATATATATATATATATATATATATATATATATATATATATATATATATATATATATATATATATATATATATATATATATATATATATATATTGTATATATGTATACATATACATATATATATATATATATATATATATATATATATATATATTGTGTATATATATATATATATACATTATATATATATTGTATATATATATATATATATATATATATATATATATATATATATATATATATATATATATATATATGTATGTGTGGGAAAAAAAAATCACAAGACTACTTCATCTCTACAGGCTTGTTTCATGAGGGGTTCCCTCAATCATCAGGAGATTTTCTCCTGATCATACATATATTGCGCTCTACTACGGTATCGAGCACTATTTTTTGGATAACCTTATTAAGACATATATATATATACATATATATATATATATATATATATATATATATATATATATATATATATATATATATATATATATATATATATATATATAAATAATACTAACTAATAACTAGACTAAGGAACATGGAGTGTATGTGTATATATATAATATATATATATATAATACATTATATATATATATATATATAATACATTATATATATATATATATATATATATATATATATATATATATATACATATATACATATATATATATATACATATATATATATATATATATATATATATATATATATATATATACATATATATATATGTATATATATATATATATATATATATATATATATATATATATATATATATATATATATATATATATATATATATATATATATATATATATATATATATATATATAATAAATCATTTAACATTACTTCACCCTGGTGTCTGTGTCGTCAACTCCATCTCGCCACATATAACATGAGATCCTCTATTCCGCCGATAAAACCCAATAAATAACCATCCAAAAACAAAAAACAATACTCCATTTACATTTTGTGACTTGGATGTTAACCTAGTATTAGTGATATTATTATTATAAGTGCTGACTTATAAGCTACTTCTAACTCACTAAGTTTCTCACAAGTAATCACTAAGTTTCTTACAAGTATCATCCCTTCAGGACGAGAAATAGCTCACCGACGTCACATTGTAAACAAACGTCATGGGTGGATCTACACCTGACATCCACTGTAATGATACCAAGTACAGGAGCGTATCCAGTCAATACTACTATGATTACATCGATATTTTTTTGCATCACAAAATCTGTTTTAGTTTTTTTTTTCAAATTTACATTATGTTTATAAACTCAGGAAATACGTCCCCGGACTTAATTAAATTATGACCAATGTATGATCCTGTACTGCGATTAGGTGGCGACTTGTCCAGGGTGTACCAAGCCTTCCGCCCGAATGCAGCTGAGATAGGCTCGCGACCCCAAAAAAAGGGACAAGCGGCAGAAAATGGATGTATGGATGGTATGATCCTGTAACTACTTGGTATCGGATCGATACCCAAATTTGTGGTATCATCCCAAACTAAACCTGTTCCCAATTAGCCCTTTTACCTGTGGTATGTTCCGAATAAGTGATGAGCATTCCTCAACTTTCTCAGTCTTTTTTGCCACTTGTGCCAGCTCTTGCAGGCATCAAATTCCAAATGAGCTAATACTTGCAAAAAACAACACGTTTTTCCAGTTCGAACGTTAAATATCTTGTCTTTGCAGTCTATTCAATTAAATATAGATTGAAAAGGATTAGCAAATCATTGTATTCTGTTTTTATTTACGATTTACTCACTGGTTTTGGGTTTTGTACACAGTCCCTAATTTACCTGGGTCAGCTTGTCACACGGATGTAAAGTACAGTCGATTTCTGTTTACATTACCGCTGCTTTAAAGTAAGGTATTTGAGCATAGCTGCAAAGAAGTCAGGCTAAAAGTTGGTATTGTTTCCACCGGAACCTTAAACCAAACCCCATGGGAATAAATGGCAGTGGTTTTTGATAGACGCCAATGTTTGTAGATCAATAACTGTTTGATCTATAGTATATGCACATCACAATCATCTCCGCACATACTGTACAATACAGTAGTTTGTGTTCGCTCTGCTGTATTGCCTTCATCGCTACAATTCATAGGTTTCTTTTGATATTTGTCACTTTCAGGTGCTAATGAGTCCTTGAAAACAAACATAGTGTGAGCCAGCGAGGCCGTATGCACACATCTGACATTCTTTGATTGTATATACCGGTGCCGGAGTACTCCCCTATTTTCAGCTTCGCCGCACATGAAACAATGCAAGTTCGCCGAGTGTGGGCCAATTATAGAAACATAATAAAGAGCCGGAATGTGAGTCACTCAAGTCAAACGCAAGTCAAATGGATGCATTTGCACGCAAATTCAATTTAGTTAGGTTGTCCTGTTCCGAAGAGACGCTTGTTTTGGGTTCACATGCCCAGTTCTTCTGCACGAGGTCAGTCTATGGCTTTAACCACTCGTTTGGCGGGATAATGGATTCACAGAAGGGTTCTGTAGGAAGGCATGGTCATTGGCCACCTGCCTTGACCCACATATGAACTTGAAGTGCCATCCCATTCCTAACCCATAGGGTTCAATATGCCTTTTGCAGCTATTACAGCGTCAACTCTTCTGGGAAGGCTGTCCACAAGGTCGCGGAGTATGTTTATAGGAATTTTCCACCATTCGTCCAAAAGCGCATTGGTGAGGTCACACACGGATGTTGGTCGAGAAGGACTCCGTTCTAATTCATCCCAAAGGTGTTCTGTCGGGTTCAGGTCAGTCCTCTGTGCAGGCCAGTCAAGTTCATCCACACCAGACTCTGTCATGCATGTCTTTATTTCTGGCAATTTATTTAAGTGTGTATCAAACTGGTAGCCCCTGCGATGAGGTGGCGACTTGTCCAGGGTGTACGCCGCCTTCCGCCCGATTGTAGCTGAGATAGGCTCCAGCGACCCCAAAGGGAATAAGCGGTAGAAAATGGATGGTTGGAAACTGGTAGCCCTTCGAATTAATCATCTTGGTTTCAAAAAGGTTGGTGACCCCTGCTCTAGACATTGTAATAACAACCAAAAAAATAAATAAAAGACATTTTACTTACTTGAATCTGATGAATCCGGTCCAATGAAACAAATAGATGTTGTTCGAAGGAAACCTTGAGAGGTTGTGTGAGTTCATGGCCAGAAGGCGTGACTTATAAACAAATGTACGATCCAATAGTATTGTGAGTGTCATGATCCGTTACCCGGATCATGGCATGATTTATGTTTATGTTTCTGTTTAAGTCTGTTTCCTGGGTGCACCCTCTTTCCCTGTTTACTGTTGGTACCAAGGGGTGCTGAAGGAACTGGAGAGGGAGAAACAGTCCTGTTCTGTCCTGCAGCCACCTACCGCTCTGGCCCCGCCTTTCACGTCTGAGCCGCCCACTCCTCTGGCTCCTCCCACGCCGACAGCCCAGACGCCTGCCACTCTGACGCCACCATCAACCCTGGTGGTCCTGCAAACGCCATCCTCTCCACCTCCTGCTCCATCGCGGCAAAGCACACGAGACCCCGCAGAGACCGACCAAGTAAAAAGGGCATTGCACCAACAGGCCAAACAACTTGGACAACAGGAGGAACAGTTTGGCGCTCTTGGGGCTTGCGTCAACGCCATGGCGGAACGCCAAGACGCCCGCCTTGATGCTTTGGAGAGACAGCTGGGAAGTATACTCACCGCGCTGCAGATGATGATTCCCCCTACGGCCAACCCAGCAGTCCAGCTGAGACATCCACCACCCGCAGATACTCCGTTGCCTGATTCGCCCTTGGCTCCGCCCACGCCGATAGACGAGCCGCCTGCTCCGCCCACGCCGACAGACGAGCCGCCTGCTCCGCCCACGCCGGCGTCTCCTGCTTCCACGGCAACGCTGCTTCCTGTTTCCACGGCAACGCTGCTTCCTGTTTCCGCGGCGACGCTGCTTCCTGTTTCCGCGACGACGCTTCCTGTTTCCACGGCGACGGCGCTTCCTGTTTCCACGGCGGCGACGCTTCCTGTTACCACGGCGACGACGCTTCCTGTTACCACGGCGACGACGCTTCCTGTTTCGACGCCTGCCTCGCCTACCACGCCTTCCGCGGCTTCCACGCCTGCCTCACCTACGACGTGCCCACCTCCTCGTGTCCGGCGGGTCGCACCTCGGCGCCGCCCACCTCCTCTTGTCCGGCGGGCCGCACCACGGCGCCGCCCACCTCGTCGTTTCTGGACTTTTCATGGACGCCTTTGGCGCCAACAGCAGCAACACCCCAGACTTGGGTACAGGACTCAAAGACTGCTTAGGTTCTGGCGCCAGTCTCGTCCGCCTCCTCAACGGCCACAGACATGGCCGTTCCGAGGTCGCCCGCCTCGACGATTGCGGCGACAATCTATCCGCCGCCGCCAACTGACTTGTCCCCGGTGGCTTCGGGGACACATTGCCTGGCGGCCCACCACCCTCCCGTGACTTTTGACTTTCTGGGGTTTTTATGTAGGGGAGGGGTTTCTAGTTTGGGACGTCTGGGATCTGTCCCTTAAGGGGGGGGTTATGCCATGATCCGTTACCCGGATCATGGCATGATTTATGTTTATGTTTCTGTTTTAGTCTGTTTCCTGGGTGCACCCTCTTTCCCTGTTTACTGTTGGTTTCCATGGGCACTGATTCTCCTCACCTGTCTTAGTTTTGCAATTAGTGTTCCCACCAGGTGTTTTGGTTAATCACTCCCCTTTATAGTTTCCTGTCACCCAGCAGTAGTTGCTGGGTCAATGTTTGCGATAAGCAACATTTACGTTCCCCTGGTTTTCTCCTCGCTCTTTAGATTATTCTGCCCTCCAGCATTCCCCGTTTTTCACCCTTGGTGACATTTTGTTTTTTTTTTAGCTCCACGCTTGCTAGCGTCCTCTGTTTTGTAATTTTGATCCTGCCTAAAAATAATTAAAAATAACTTAAATCTTACCTGCACGCCGCTCCTGCTTGTCTTCTGCCTTGGAAGGAACACGACAATCTCAGCCATGCGTCGAAGACGTAACAGTGAGACTGAACAATAGGACCCAATGATTATGTAAATGTGGTAAAAAAAATAAAAAAATATAACAGATTGTTTTTTAGGATGGTTAAAGGTAACGTTGTAATTTTACAAGGAGGGGTCTTACAGGGTTAAACTAACAGAAAATAACAAAAAACATGATCCAGACCACAGATCATGACAAATATCTCACGGTACCCTTGAAAAACACTGGATTAGGACACCTGATGCTGATCATTTGGATGGGTGGCCAAATACTTTTGGCAATATAGTGTATTTACAATGTGTGCTCTTAACAGTGCAGGATCTTTGTATAGAAACGCAGTAAATACGAGGGAGAGAGAGAGACCCTTATTAAGTTACACAGATCATGTAGATAGTGATGCAAAAACAGAGATTTATACTGAATTCATGTTCTATGTTGTAACTGAGAGCTCTAGAAAGTTGCTTTATGACCACTCTGCATGTACACGTCCACCCTCCTCCCACAGTAAGCACATGTGCTGGCCTGCATCCTAACCTTCGTTTAATGAGATGATGGTGTGCAGACCTCTCAGCTCAGAAAGGGAAGGGGAGGTTCCTCGCCCGACTTAAATAACCAAATAATTTGGAATTATAAAAACAATAGCTTCCTGGCCTTTCTGTAACCCCCCCTCACCTTATCAACGTAGGGTCACGGAGGCCTAAACTTGAACCCGACTTCACCCGGCGGGGCCTGCAGCTCGCCACAAGAGTAGCAAGACCCCTAAGCCTGAGTCTGCGGATGTGGACTGCTGAGATAAGCCCCGGCGCTTCCTTCTGGTCCTTCTCGCTGTGATATTTGAAGCCGGAGATTATTAGCACGCAAACGTTCTGCCACTTTTGTGCTAAATAAAAATAATTATTGAGCTGGAAAAGGCCAGCTTGGAGAAAGAAGTGTTTGCTGATTCATGTTGGTGCCATGGAAGCAACATCCAGTTACCGTGGTTACAGATCCGGTTGACAGTCTTCCCCTATCTACAGAGAGCATAGAGGCTGATGGATGTCATGGAAATATTAATAGAGATTTTTGCTTGAGTACAATCGAATTAAAAAGTACCGTATTTTTCGGACCATAGGACACAACTGTTTTAATGACATTCAGTTTTTACTTCAATCAATAACGAAGCAGCATCTTCTCATCCGTGGCTCAATAGTGCAACAACAACGCCGGAAATGTGTCCCGTGAAAAAAACCCTCTAATAACTAAAGTTCCTTCGGTGAATAATGTAAACTCACTACACCGGTATGTTTTTAGCGCTTCCATAGCGAGATATAAGTTAGAACTTTACGCTACTTGATATTAGAAATGGCAACAGCTGAAGATGAATGCCGGAAATGTGTCCCGTGAAAAACAGTCCGACCAGAACCCTCTAATGACTAAAGTTCCTTGGGTGAATAATTCAAACTCACTACACCGGTATGTTTTTAGCGCTTCCATAGCGAGCTATAAATTAGAACTTTACACTACTTGATATTAGAAATGGCAACGGCGGAAGATGAAGGCCGGAAACGGGGCCCGTGAAAAACAGTCCGACCAGAACCCTCTAATAACTAAAGTTCCTTGGGTGAATAATGTAAACTCACTACACCGGTATGTTTTTAGCGCTTCCATAGCGAGATATAAGTTAGAACTTTACGCTACTTGATATTAGAAATGGCAACAGCGGAAGATGAATGCCGGAAATGTGTCCCGTGAAAAACCGTCCGACCAGAACCGTCTAATAACTAAAGTTCCTTGGGTGAATAATGTAAACACACTACACCGGTATGTTTTTAGCGCTTCCATAGCGAGATTTAAGTTAGAACTTTACGCTACTTGATATAAGAAATGGCAACAGCGGAAGATGAATGCCGGAAATGTGTCCCGTGAAAAACAGTCCGACCAGAACCCTCTAATAACTAAAGTTCCTGGGGTGAATAATGTAAACTCACTACACCGGTATGTTTTAGCGCTTTCATAGCGAGATATAAGTTAGAACTTTACGCTACTTGATATTAGAAATGGCAACAGCGGAAGATGAATGCCGGAAATGTGTCCCGTGAAAAACAGTCCGACCAGAACCCTCTAATAACTAAAGTTCCTTGGGTGAATAATGTAAACTCACTACACCGGTATGTTTTTAGCGCTTCCATAGCGAGATATAAGTTAGAACTTTACGCTACTTGATATTAAAAATGGCAACAGCGGAAGATGAATGCCATAAATATGTCCCGTGGAAAACCGTCTGACCGGAACTCTCTAATAACTAAAGTTCCTTGGGTGAATAATGTAAACTCACTACACAGGTATGTTTTTAGCGCTTCCATAGCGAGATATAAGTTAAAACTTTACGCTACTTGATATTAGAAATGGCGATAGCGGAAGATGAATGCCGGAAATGTGTCCCGTGAAAAACCGTCCGACCAGAACCCTCTAATAACTAAAGTTTCTTGGGTGAATAATGTAAACTCACTACACCGGTATGTTTTTAGCGCTTTCATAGCGAGATATAAGTTAGAACTTTACGCTACTTGATATTAGAAATGGCGACAGCGGAAGATGAATGCCGGAAATGTGTCCCGTGAAAAACCGTCCGACCGGAACTCTCTAATAACTACAGTTCCTTGGGTGAATAATGTAAACTCACTACACCGGTATGTTTTTAGCGCTTTCATAACGAGATATAAGTTAGAACTTTACGCTACTTGATATTAGAAATGGCAACAGCGGAAGATGAATGCCGGAAATGTGTCCCGTGAAAAACAGTCCGACCAGAACCCTCTAATAACTAAAGTTCCTTGGGTGATTCTTGTAAACTCACTACACCGGTATGTTTTTAGCGCTTCCATAGCGAGATATAAATTAGAACTTTACGCTACTTGATATTAGAAATGGCGACAGCGGAAGATGAATGCCGGAAATGTGTCCCGTGGAAAAACCGTCAGACCGGAACCCTCTAATAACTAAAGTTCCTTGGGTGAATAATGTAAACTCACTACACCGGTATTTTTTTAGTGCTTACATAGCGAGATATAAGTTAGAACTTTATGCTACTTGATATTAGAAATGGCAACAGCGGAAGATGAATGCCGGAAATGTATCCCGTGAAAAACAGTCCGACCAGAACCCTCTAATAACTAAAGTTCCTTGGGTGAATAATGTAAACTCACTATACCGGTATGTTTTTAGCGCTTCCATAGCGTGATATAAGTTAGAACTTTACGCTACTTGATATAAGAAATGGCGACAGCGGAAGATGAATGCCGTAAATGTGTCCCGTGAAAAACCGTCCGACTGGAACTCTCTAATAACTAAAGTTCCTTGGGTGAATAATGTAAACTCACTACACCGGTATGTTTTTAGCGCTTCCATAGCGAGATATAAATTAGAACTTTACGCTACTTGATATTAGAAATGGCGACAGCGGAAGATGAATGCCGTAAATGTGTCCCGTGAAAAACCGTCCGACTGGAACTCTCTAATAACTAAAGTTCCTTGGGTGAATAATGTAAACTCACTACACCGGTATGTTTTTAGCGCTTCCATAGCGAAATATAAGTTAGAACTTTACGCTACTTGATATTAAAAAAATGGCAACAGCGGAAGATGAATGCCGGAAATGTGTCCCGTGAAAAACAGTCCGACCAGAACCCTCTAATAACTAAAGTTTCTTGGGTGAATAATGTAAACTCACTACACCGGTATGTGTTTAGCGCTTTCATAGCGAAATATAAGTTAGAACTTTACGCTACTTGATATTAAAAAAATGGCAACAGCGGAAGATGAATGCCGGAAATGTGTCCCATGAAAAACCGTCCGACCGGAACCCTCTAATGACTAAAGTTCCTTGGGTGAATAATGTAAACTCACTACACGGGTATGTTTTTAGCGCTTCCATAGCGAGATATACGTTAGAACTTTACGCTACTTGATATTAGAAATGGCAACAGCGGAAGATGAATGCCGGAAATGTGTCCCGTGAAAAACAGTCCGACCGGAACCCTCTAATAACTAAAGTTCCTTGGGTGAATAATGTAAACTCACTACACCGGTATGTTTTTAGCGCTTCCATAGCGAGATATAAGTTAGAACTTTACGCTACTTGATATTAGAAATGGCAACAGCGGAAGATGAATGCCGGAAATGTGTCCTGTGAAAAACCGTCCGACCAGAACCCTCTAATAACTAAAGTTCTTTGGGTGAATAATGTAAACTCCCTATACCGGTATGTTTTTAGCGCTTCCATAGCGAGATATAAGTTAGAACTTTACGCTACTTGATATTAGAAATGGCGACAGCAGAAGATGAATGCCGGAAATGTGTCCCGTGAAAAACCGTCCGACCGGAACTCTCTCATAACTTAAGTTCCTTGGGTGGATAATGTAAACTCACTACACCGGTATGTTTTTAGCGCTTCCATAGCGAGCTATAAATTAGAACTTTACGCTACTTGATATTAGAAATGGCAACGGCGGAAGATGAATGCCGGAAATGTGTCCGGTGAAAAACAGTCCGACCAGAACCCTCTAATAACTAAAGTTCCTTGGGTGAATAATGCAAAATCACTACACCGGTATGTTTTTAGCGCTTCCATAGCGTGATATAAGTTAGAACTTTATGCTACTTGATATTAGAAATGGCGACAGCGGAAGATGAATGCCGGAAATGTGTCCCGTGAAAAACAGTCCGACCAGAACCTTCTAATAACTAAAGTTCCTTGGGTGAATAATGTAAACTCAATACACCGGTATGTTTTTAGCGCTTCCATAGCGAGCTAAAAATTAGAACTTTACGCTACTTGATATTAGAAATGGCAACAGCGGAAGATGAATGCCGGAAATGTGTCCCGTGAAAAACAGTCCGACCAGAACCCTCTAATAACTAAAGTTCCTTGGGTGAATAATGTAAACTCACTACACCGGTATATTTTTAGCGCTTCCTTAGCGAGCTATAAATTAGAACTTTACGCTACTTGATATTAGAAATGGCAACGGCTGAAGATGAATGCCGGAAATGTGTCCCATGAAAAACAGTCCGACCAGAACCTTCTAATAACTAAAGTTCCTTGGGTGGATAATGTAAACTCACTACACCGGTATGTTTTTAGCGCTTCCATAGCGAGATATAAGTTAGAACTTTACGCTACTTGATATTAAAAATGGCAACAGCGGAAGATGAATGCCATAAATATGTCCCGTGGAAAACCGTCTGACCGGAACTCTCTAATAACTAAAGTTCCTTGGGTGAATAATGTAAACTCACTACACCGGTATGTTTTTAGCGCTTCCATAGCGAGATATAAGTTAGAACTTTACGCTACTTGATATTAGAAATGGCGATAGCGGAAGATGAATGCCGGAAATGTGTCCCGTGAAAAACCGTCCGACCAGAACCCTCTAATAACTAAAGTTTCTTGGGTGAATAATGTAAACTCACTACACCGGTATGTTTTTAGCGCTTTCATAGCGAGATATAAGTTAGAACTTTACGCTACTTGATATTAGAAATGGCGACAGCGGAAGATGAATGCCGGAAATGTGTCCCGTGAAAAACAGTCCGACCGGAACCCTCTAATAACTAAAGTTCCTTGGGTGAATAATGTAAACTCACTACACCGGTATGTTTTTAGCGCTTCCATAGCGAGATATAAGTTAGAACTTTACGCTACTTGATATTAGAAATGGCAACAGCGGAAGATGAATGCCGGAAATGTGTCCTGTGAAAAACCGTCCGACCAGAACCCTCTAATAACTAAAGTTCTTTGGGTGAATAATGTAAACTCCCTATACCGGTATGTTTTTAGCCCTTCCATAGCGAGATATAAGTTAGAACTTTACGCTACTTGATATTAGAAATGGCGACAGCAGAAGATGAATGCCGGAAATGTGTCCCGTGAAAAACCGTCCGACCGGAACTCTCTCATAACTTAAGTTCCTTGGGTGGATAATGTAAACTCACTACACCGGTATGTTTTTAGCGCTTCCATAGCAAGATATAAATTAGAACTTTACGCTACTTGATATTAGAAATGGCAACAGCGGAAGATGAATGCCAGAAATGTGTCCCGTGAAAAACAGTCCGACCAGAACCTTCTAATAACTAAAGTTCCTTGGGTGAATAATGTAAACTCACTACGCCGGTATGCTTTTAGCGCTTCCATAGCGAGATATAAGTTAGAACTTTACGCTACTTGATATTACAAAGGGCAACAGCGGAAGATGAATGCCGGAAATGTGTCCCATGAAAAACAGTCCGACCAGAACCCTCTAATAACTAAAGTTCTTTGGGTGAATTATGTAAACTCACTACACCGGTATGTTTTTAGCGCTTCCATAGCGAGATATAAATTAGAACTTTACGCCATTTGATATTAGAAATGGCAACAGCGGAAGATGAATGCCGGAAATGTGTCCCGTGAAAAACGGTCCTACCAGAACCCTCTAATAACTAAAGTTCCTTGGGTGATTAATGTCAACTCACTACACCGGTATGTTTTTAGCGCTTCCATAGCGAGATATAAGTTAGAACTTTACGCTTCTTGATATTAGAAATGGTGACAGCGGAAGATGAATGCCGGAAATGTGTCCCGTGAAAAACCGTCCGACCGGAACCCTCTAATAACTAAAGTTCCTTTGGTGAATAATGTAAACTCACTACACCGGTATGTTTTTAGCGCTTCCATAGCGAGATATAAGGTAGAACTTTACGCTACTTGATATTAGAAATGGCAACAGCGGAAGATGAATGCCGGAAATGTGTTCCGTAAAAAACAGTCCGACCAGAACCCTCTAATAACTAAAGTTCCTTGGGTGAATAATGTAAACTCACTACACCGGTATGTTTTTAGCGCTTCCATAGCAAGATATAAATTAGAACTTTACGCTACTTGATATTATAAATGGCAACAGCGGAAGATGAATGCCAGAAATGTGTCCCGTGAAAAACGGTCCTACCAGAACCCTCTAATAACTAAAGTTCCTTGGGTGATTAATGTCAACTCACTACACCGGTATGTTTTTAGCGCTTCCATAGCGAGATATAAGTTAGAACTTTACGCTACTTGATATTAGAAATGGCGACAGCGGAAGATAAATGCCGGAAATGTGTCCCGTGAAAAACCGTCCGACCGGAACCCTCTAATAACTAAAGTTCCTTGGGTGAATAATGTAAACTCACTACACCGGTATGTTTTTAGCGCTTCCATAGCGAGATATAAGGTAGAACTTTACGCTACTTGATATTAGAAATGGCAACAGCGGAAGATGAATGCCGGAAATGTGTCCCGTGAAAAACAGTCCGACCAGAACCCTCTAATAACTAAAGTTCCTTGGGTGAATAATGTAAACTCACTACACCGGTATGTTTTTAGCGCTTCCATAGCGAGAAATAAATTAGAACTTTAGGCTACTTGATATTAGAAATGGCAACAGCGGAAGATGAATGCCGGAAATGTGTCCCGTGAAAAACCGTCCGACCGGAACTCTCTAATAACTAAAGTTCCTTGGGTGAATAATGTAAACTCACTACACCGGTATGTTTTTAGCGCTTCCATAGCGAGATATAAATTAGAACTTTACGCTCCTTGATATTAGAAATGGCAACAGCGGAAGATGAATGCCGGAAATGTGTCCCGTGAAAAACCGTCCGACCGGAACCCTCTAATAACTAAAGTTCCTTGGGTGAATAATGTAAACTCACTACACCGGTATGTTTTTAGCGCTTCCATAGCGAGATATGTTAGAACTTTACGCTACTTGATATTAGAAATGGCAACAGCGGAAGATGAATGCCGGAAATGTGTCCTGTGAAAAACCGTCCGACCGGAACTCTCTAATAACTAAAGTTCCTTGGGTGAATAATGTAAACTCACTACACCGGTATGTTTTTAGCGCTTCCATAGCGAGATATAAGTTAGAACTTTACGCTACTTGATATTAGAAATGGCAACAGCGGAAGATGAATGCCGGAAATGTGTCCCGTGAAAAACAGTCCGACCAGAACCTTCTAATAACTAAAGTTCCTTGGGTGAATAATGTAAACTCACTACACCGGTATGTTTTTAGCGCTTCCATAGCGAGATATAAATTAGAACTTTACGCTACCTGATATTAGAAATGGCAACAGCGGAAGATGAATGCCGGAAATGTGTCCCGTGGAAAAACCGTCAGACCGGAACCCTCTAATAACTAAAGTTCCTTGGGTGAATAATGTAAACTCACTACACCGGTATTTTTTTAGCGCTTACATAGCGAGATATAAGTTAGAACTTTATGCTACTTGATATTAGAAATGGCAACAGCGGAAGATGAATGCCGGAAATGTATCCCGTGAAAAACAGTCCGACCAGAACCCTCTAATAACTAAAGTTCCTTGGGTGAATAATGTAAACTCACTACACCGGTATGTTTTTAGCGCTTCCATAGCGTGATATAAGTTAGAACTTTACGCTACTTGATATAAGAAATGGCGACAGCGGAAGATGAATGCCGTAAATGTGTCCCGTGAAAAACCGTCCGACTGGAACTCTCTAATAACTAAAGTTCCTTGGGTGAATAATGTAAACTCACTACACCGGTATGTTTTTAGCGCTTCCATAGCGAGATATAAATTAGAACTTTACGCTACTTGATACTAGAAATGGCGACAGCGGAAGATGAATGCCGTAAATGTGTCCCGTGAAAAACCGTCCGACTGGAACTCTCTAATAACTAAAGTTCCTTGGGTGAATAATGTAAACTCACTACACCGGTATGTTTTTAGCGCTTCCATAGCGAAATATAAGTTAGAACTTTACGCTACTTGATATTAAAAAAATGGCAACAGCGGAAGATGAATGCCGGAAATGTGTCCCGTGAAAAACACTCCGACCAGAACCCTCTAATAACTAAAGTTTCTTGGGTGAATAATGTAAACTCACTACACCGGTATGTGTTTAGCGCTTTCATAGCGAAATATAAGTTAGAACTTTACGCTACTTGATATTAAAAAAATGGCAACAGCGGAAGATGAATGCCGGAAATGTGTCCCGTGAAAAACAGTCCGACCAGAACCGTCTAATAACTAAAGTTCCTTGGGTGAATAATGTAAACTCACTACACCGGTATGTTTTTAGCGCTTCCATAGCGAGATTTAAGTTAGAACTTTACGCTACTTGATATTAGAAATGGCAACAGCGGAAGATGAATGCCGGAAATGTGTCCCGTGAAAAACAGTCCGACCGGAACCCTCTAATAACTAAAGTTCCTTAGGTGAATAATGTAAACTCACTACACCGGTATGTTTTTAGCGCTTCCATAGCGAGATATAAGTTAGAACTTTACGCTACTTGATATTAGAAATGGCAACAGCGGAGATGAATGCCGGAAATGTGTCCCGTGAAAAACCGTCCGACCGGAACTCTCTAATAACTAAAGTTCCTTGGGTGAATAATGCAAACTCACTACACCGGTATGTTTTTAGCGCTTCCATAGCGAGATATAAATTAGAACTTTATGCTACTTGATATTAGAAACGGCAACAGCGGAAGATGAATGCCGGAAATGTGTCCCGTGGAAAAACCGTCAGACCGGAACCCTCTAATAACTAAAGTTCCTTGGGTGAATAATGTAAACTCACTACACCGGTATTTTTTTAGCGCTTACATAGCGAGATATAAGTTAGAACTTTATGCTACTTGATATTAGAAATGGCAACAGCGGAAGATGAATGCCGGAAATGTATCCCGTGAAAAACAGTCCGACCAGAACCCTCTAATAACTAAAGTTCCTTGGGTGAATAATGTAAACTCACTACACCGGTATGTTTTTAGCGCTTCCATAGCGTGATATAAGTTAGAACTTTACGCTACTTGATATAAGAAATGGCGACAGCGGAAGATGAATGCCGTAAATGTGTCCCGTGAAAAACCGTCCGACTGGAACTCTCTAATAACTAAAGTTCCTTGGGTGAATAATGTAAACTCACTACACCGGTATGTTTTTAGCGCTTCCATAGCGAGATATAAATTAGAACTTTACGCTACTTGATATTAGAAATGGCGACAGCGGAAGATGAATGCCGTAAATGTGTCCCGTGAAAAACCGTCCGACTGGAACTCTCTAATAACTAAAGTTCCTTGGGTGAATAATGTAAACTCACTACACCGGTATGTTTTTAGCGCTTCCATAGCGAAATATAAGTTAGAACTTTACGCTACTTGATATTAAAAAAATGGCAACAGCGGAAGATGAATGCCGGAAATGTGTCCCGTGAAAAACACTCCGACCAGAACCCTCTAATAACTAAAGTTTCTTGGGTGAATAATGTAAACTCACTACACCGGTATGTGTTTAGCGCTTTCATAGCGAAATATAAGTTAGAACTTTACGCTACTTGATATTAAAAAAATGGCAACAGCGGAAGATGAATGCCGGAAATGTGTCCCATGAAAAACCGTCCGACCGGAACCCTCTAATGACTAAAGTTCCTTGGGTGAATAATGTAAACTCACTACACGGGTATGTTTTTAGCGCTTCCATAGCGAGATATACGTTAGAACTTTACGCTACTTGATATTAGAAATGGCAACAGCGGAAGATGAATGCCGGAAATGTGTCCCGTGAAAAACAGTCCGACCGGAACCCTCTAATAACTAAAGTTCCTTGGGTGAATAATGTAAACTCACTACACCGGTATGTTTTTAGCGCTTCCATAGCGAGATATAAGTTAGAACTTTACGCTACTTGATATTAGAAATGGCAACAGCTGAAGATGAATGCCGGAAATGTGTCCCGTGAAAAACAGTCCGACCAGAACCGTCTAATAACTAAAGTTCCTTGGGTGAATAATGTAAACTCACTACACCGGTATGTTTTTAGCGCTTCCATAGCGAGATTTAAGTTAGAACTTTACGCTACTTGATATTAGAAATGGCAACAGCGGAAGATGAATGCCGGAAATGTGTCCCGTGAAAAACAGTCCGACCGGAACCCTCTAATAACTAAAGTTCCTTAGGTGAATAATGTAAACTCACTACACCGGTATGTTTTTAGCGCTTCCATAGCGAGATATAAGTTAGAACTTTACGCTACTTGATATTAGAAATGGTGACAGCGGAAGATGAATGCCGGAAATGTGTCCCGTGAAAAACAGTCCAACCAGAACCGTCTAATAACTAAAGTTTCTTGGGTGAATAATGTAAACTCACTACACCGGTATGTTTTTAGCGCTTCCATAGCGAGATATAAGTTAGAACTTTACGCTACTTGATATTAGAAATGGCAACAGCGGAAGATGAATGACGAAAATGTGTCCCGTGGAAAAACCGTCTGACCAGAACCCTCTAATGACTAAAGTTCCTTGGGTGAAGTATGTAAACCCAATACAGTTTTAGCGCTTTAATAGCTAGTCTACTGACAGATATAAGTAAGAACTTTACACTACTTTATATTAGAAATGGCAACAGCGGAAGATTAATGCCACATAAGAAGATTGAGGAAAAAGAAGAAGCTTATGACTACGGTGTCCGCACAGACTACAATGACGGACGCGCTCAAATTTTCAGTACTTATGCAGATCCGAAATACACATCAGCAGGTACCAGAATGTAAGAAAAGTTGGTTTCGCATAATAATGCGAAACAAAATGCCAGATAATGTCTGCTAATAGGTGTCATTTGGCATACACCATAATAATACTCGTATGTTTAATGCGCCGACAATCTATCAAACGGTGCGGCTTATCAGCTTACCGAAGTTTTACTAAAAACATTTTGACAGATTTTTGAGCGCCGTGTGTAATGTTCTATATTCTCAATGGGATATTAAAATTTTTGGTGTTGTTTACTGGCGTCATCTTGCAGTTTACACGTATCTCTTATGTGTGGCTGCCATCTACTGGTCACACTTATCATTACACCATAGCTTCGAGGTCGGTAAGCACAACCAAAATTATTCCGTACATTAGGCGCACCGGGTAATAAGGCGCACTGTCGATTTTTGAGAAAATTAAAGGATTTTAAGTGCGCCTTAGTGGAGGGGGGCGTGGCCTGCGGGCCTGCCGCGGAACGGGGTGTGCGTAGATGGCTCGGGTGGGCCTTGTCATCTAATCACCTGTCGCCTTTATTAGCAGCAGCCGGATTGAGACATGTTGTGGGAGCTGGAGAAAGAGCGAGAGAGACAGAGCGAGAGACGAATTGAGAAAACATTTTGCTGGAAAGCAGAACTCTCGCACCTCGTGAGAAAAAATAAAACAGTGTTGTAACCCTGATCCGGGCTCTTGTGGCAATGTTTGGTGGTCCGAGGAACCCACTGGAGGGCAACCTCCACAGCCTTATAGTCTGAAAAATACGGTACTGTATAAACATTTCATCTGGTCTTAAATACGGTAACAATATTTCTATTCAAAAATGTATTCACGTAAAATATGCAGCACAATACGTGTGACTCACATGTTATGTTACATTTAGAATGTTGTGAATACTTCTCTCCAATACTGAAAAATAGGGATGCACCGATCCACATTTTTTTCCCTTCCGATCCCTGTTGATATTAATGCTATTTCAATACCAGAGCTCTTTTTCCTTCAATGTTTGTCATTATTGTGTTACGGTTTTGCACACAGGCTTGCAATCTACGGGGTTTGCCGTCAACTTATTTCTTGTAAAGGATACGAGTATGGAAGCTGGACAAATAAGATGCCAAAAACCAACCACTTTCATGTGGTATTGGACAGAAAGGAGGCCTTTTTTTTTTCTCCTCCACAATGTAAATTCGAAAATGTGGAAGTCATCAAGTCATCAGAATAAGGTAATACAAAAACTTGTCTCCATGAAAGAAATACAATTTTATGTGTTCAACATGCTTGTATTTTTATTAAACAAGTTTACTTCTGTAATCTTCATCTCTCCTTCTGCAGATGAGGCTGCTGCTTGCGACACCATTCATTCCGCCGTTGTTAGGCAACAGACCAAACACCCCGATGCCCTCGTTCTCATTTAGGGGGAATTCAATCATGCTTCTTTGTACTCATTTTTTTTAAACAATTTCCCTTAATCTAAGGTATGCACTAAGTGCAGTGTGAGGAATAAATAATTAACTTATTGTCACACGTCGTTTCTGCTTCGTCCACACAAGAAACAAGTTTCGATTGGAGAGTTGACGTGCGAGTTTGAGCATCAGAAACAAATTGATTTGCCAAAAATGATGCCGATTAGCCAAAACGGGCCTTTGACGAAGTTGCAAAGCAGGACGTATTGCATGAGTATTGGTTGAATTTGGCTCAATTGGCCCGATTGGGACATTCAAAATCCGATCACCAAGGTGCTCTAAAGGTCTCAATAGGTCTAATAATGTCTTGATGTTCAACATATGTGCAGTTTTAGTAAATGCATTCACATTTTTTAATATGAATGCTTTTTTTGAGTCTTGTTTAAAAAAAAAAAAAGGGATTTAAATGAGATTGACAAGAGGGTGTATTGCATAATTCTGCTGCATGACTGATCGTATTAGCAAGATGGGGGGAGGGGTGGACTAACCATTGATGTAAATAAAGATATTCATCTGAAGGCATTAGCCATTCAATGCATCATGTGGAGATCTTAACTGTAGACGCAACTCGTGTAGCGAAATAGAGCAGCCCAATAAGAAATTATCTCAGTGAGAATTATAAAGTTGAGCATTTATCGAGTTGGAGCCAGATTTACTTCATCATTTGTGGCGCTGTCGAACGTTACTTGAGAAGTCATTCATGTGTTTCGTCAACCCGAATGCGTCTAAATTGTGAACGAGTGTGAAAAGCAGCTGCAGCGGCGCCCCGCTGATGGCAGTTTATGTTGTCATGCTAGAATGTGTGTTGTGTTGAATCGCACTTGCCACAAAATAACAAAAAAATAATATTAAAAATAAACTACATGATTAATGGCTTCATGCAGCAAAATTAAAGTGCATCATCTGATTTTAAATCCAAGAAGAAACAAGGATGCAGCTAGAAATGTCTTAAAAATAATTGTATTTTTATTTTATTTTAGCAATGCTATAAACCCTGAACGCTGTGTACTTCTAATTGTTTTACAGCTTCTTTAGCCTTCCTCTAACACATTTAAGTTAAAGTAAAAGTCCCAATGATTGTCACACACATACTAGGTGTGGCGAAATTATTCTCTGCATTTGACCCATCACCCTTGATCACCCCCTGGGAGGTGAGGGGAGCAGTGAGGAGCAGCAGTGGCCGCGCCCGGGAATAATTTTTGGTGATTTAACCCCCAATTCCAACCCTTGACGCTGAGTGCCAAGCAAGGAGGTAATCGGTCCCATTTTTATAGTCTTTAGTAGAGATGCGCGGTTTGCGGACACAACCGCGGAGTCCGCGGATTATCCGCGGATCGGGCGGTTGAAATAAAAAAAAATTAGATTTTATCCGCGGGTCGGGTCGGGCGGTTGAAAAAAAAAAAAAAAAGATTTTAAATAGATTCAGGCGGGTGGCAGTTAAACCAATTCGGAAATATATATACAAAGTTAAATGTTGTTACCCACATATGAAAAACGAGAAGGCACCTGCAGCATATGCCACAACAGAAGAAGAAAAAAAAAAAGAGATGGACACTTTTACGGAGCGGAGAAGGGACGCCTCGCCGGGGTCCGGGACCGAGGCCCCTTCCCCCGAGAGGGCCCCACCGGGAGCCGTAGCTGAGGTGATCCGCGAGAAGGGCCCGACGCATGTCCAGGGTCACCACCGCGCCCACCGCACGACACCCCGCCTCGCCCGCCTTCGCCGCGGTCGGCGTCACGCGCAGCTGGTAAGCAGCTTACCTGCCCGCCACCCCCGTGGCCGGGGGCTCGTAAAAGGGGTCACTCCACGTGCTCCGCCCGCGCAGTTTACCTGCCCGCCACCCCCGTTGCCGGGGGCGCGTAACAGGGGTCACTCCGCGCGCAGTGCGCTCACGAAAGGGGTGGGGCTCACCCTGGTTGATATAGACAGCAGGACGGTGGCCATGGAAGTCGGAACCCGCTAAGGAGTGTGTAACAACCCACCTGCCGAATCAACTAGCCCTGAAAATGGATGGCGCTGGAGCGTCGGGCCCATACCCGGCCGTCGCCGGCAGCGAGAGCCGCGAGGGCTAGGCCGCGACGAGTAGGATGGCCGCCGCGGTGCGCGCTGAAGCCTCGGGTGCGAGCCCGGGTCGAGCCGCCGCCGGTGCGAGGGACATCGCACCGTCCACGCGCTTGGAGGTGCGCTCAGCGCGGCTCCCATATGATTGCGCACTGGTGTGCGTCTGGGCCGTGACAGCGTGGCACGCATTGAATGTCTGTGCTACATTGGATCAGTCTCCTTTCTTTAACAGGCAAAAGCTTTATAACCTCACTAAGGCCTTGCATCGTCTATATTAGATATATAACAACGGACGGGTGCGGGCGGGTGCGGGTTTGATTAAATGTTAAATCGGGTGGATGGCGGATGGTTGACGACTTTCCAATGCGGTTGCGGATGAAATAATTGCCTATCCGCGCATCTCTAGTCTTTAGTATGACTCGGCCGTGGTTTGAACTCACAACCTACCGATCTCAGGGCGGACACTCTAACCACTAGGCCACCGAGTAGGTTTAGCAGTCTTATCGAATTTTCAAAGAACCCACTCTCTTTGTTTCATCGCCTCACTTTTAGCTAGCTAGCTACTAAGCTAGCAAAGCTAAGCTACTCCCGGTCCAAAGCCCCCCCCCCCGCTCTGAAGACAGCAAGAACTCAACTCGGTGAAGGAAAAAACTGAGTATGGCTTCCTTTTCCTCATGCACTTTTCTACTAGAGGGCCGTGTCTGCCAGTTAGAGCAGCGTAACGTCGTAACTTTATAACATTTAAACATATTTGGCGAGCACCGTTTTGGCCTACTAATTTTGGTGGTCCTTGAACTCGCCGTAGTTTGTTTACATGTACAACTTTCTGCGACGCTGCCACAGAAAGACGTGTTTTATGCTACTCCTTTGTCTCATTTTGTCCACCAAATGTTTTGTGCTGTGTGTGAATGCACAAAGGTGAGCTTTGTTGATGTTATTGACTTGTTGGAGTGCTAATCGGGCATATTTGGTCACTGCATGAATGCCAGCTAATCGATGCTAACATGCTATTTGGGCTAGCTGTATGTACGTATTGTTGGTATATATGAGCTCATTTAATTTCCTTTACTTATGTACTCTGTGTATTTATGTTTGCATGTCTAATGTGTGTAATATTGGCTGCATTTCTGTTGTTTGTGTACCATGTTGTTCCAGACCACAGCAAACGTTACCCAGCTTGCAAAGGTTGTAATAAATCCATTAGAAGAAGACGGTCTGCCATTTCCTTTAACTTGGACACACACATCTATAGCTTTGGTCATTCTCAGCCAGTAATTTCCAGGAGTTACCTCACCCTCTGAGAAGCCTCCGTTTTACTAATGTTTTCCAATCTTGTAAAAATGTGTCGAATAAATATTACATTTCAACATTTCTGTCAACAAACATTTGCGTCAGCCTGCAACACATAGTCATACTTGCCAACCTTGAGACCTCCGATTTCGGGAGATGGGGTGGGGGTGGGGGGCGTGGTTGGGGGCGTGGTTAAGAGGGGAGGAGTATATTTACAGCTAGAATTCACCAAGTCAAGTATTTCATATATATATATATATATATATATATATATATATACATACAGTATATATAAGAAATACTTGACTTTCAGTGAATTCTAGCTATATATATATATATATATATATATATATATATATATATATATATATATATATATATATATATATATATATAAAAGAAATACTTGAATTTAAGTGTTCATTTATTTACACATATACACACACATAACACTCATCTACTCATTGTTGAGTTAAGGGTTGAATTGTCCATCCTTGTTCTATTCTCTGTCACTATTTTTCTAACCATGCTGAACACCCTCTCTGATGATGCATTCTGCTTCATGTCCTTGTTGTGTGCGCAGTTGTGCACTGCACTTTCTAAAAGCCGTAGATGTTATTGTCACATATGCATGTCCAGTAGATGGCAGTATTGTCCTGTTTAAGAGTGTCACAACATTGCTGTTTACGGCAGACGAACTGCTTTACGGTAGACGAAAACGTGACTGCTGTTGTTGTGTGTTGTTGGGAGGACGTTAATGAAACTGCCTTACAATAAACCCACATAAGAAACCAAGAACTCGCCCTCCATCATTCTACAGTTATAACGTGATTGGGCAGGCACGCTGTTTATATTGTGAGAAAGCGGACGTGAAAACAGGCTGTCGACACGTCACTCAGGTCCGCCTGAATTTCGGGAGATATTCGGGAGAAAATTTGTCCCGGGAGGTTTTCGGGAGATGTGCTGAATTTCGGGAGGGTCCCGGAAAATCCGGGAGGGTTGGCAAGTATGCACATAGTCATTTTGATAGTAGGCAAATATAGATAGCTAATATGAACACTTACATCATGTGTTGCCTTCATTATAACACTTTGTAGAGGGGGGGCGTGGTCTGCGGGCCAGTGTGTAAGGACCGGCCTCGAAGCCAACGGCAGGTGAGTAGATTGCCCAGCTGGGGCTGGTTATCTAATCACCTGTCGCCTTTATTAGCCGCAGCCGGTACCGAGACACGTTGTTGGAGTTGGAGTTCCCTGTGAACGGACACAGTTAAAGGAAAAAGCCACAAAGACTGAAAAGTTGTAGCGTGGATGCGGTCCTAGCGTGTGTGCGCTCACAAATAAAGACATTGTTACCCCAGATTACCGGGCTCACGAGGGGGTCTGTTACGGTCAGGAGGACCCACGAGAGAGAAACGTCACACACTTATATAGAGCTTTCCAGACAAATATACCAATGTCATAACAACATGTTAGTGAAACTTGGCCACACCTCTACAAACCTCCCCTTTCCCTTAAAAATACAACTGGTCTCCAACCAGTTTGAACCAATATGAATAATGCACACTCATGCTTCATCCATGATGTCATACCTTAATTAAAAGGCTCCCACTGTAAGTAGCCCCGGGCTCTAATGTGTGTGTGCGTGGGGGGAGTGTTGGCTCCGTTAAGGCTCCGTGACTCAAGTGGCACACAATGAACGAGTGTGAGAGTGTTGAAGGGCAAGCGTTCACATGTGCTACTCTCACCAAGATATCACACTCGCATGCATCCAACAAGATCACAGTCATATGATTTGTGTAGTAAACACAATACACTGCAAAGACAACGCCTGACCACGGACTAAAACTGGGACGTGACATGGAACTGCAGCTCGTACTCTGCCTGGGAAGACTTTCTGCAAAATGTTTATCTTTTTTTTGTCTTCAAAAACAAGAAAAAAAGATACAAAAATGAGGGGTATTTTATTTGAAGTAAAACAAAATTATCTGCCAATAGAACAAGAAAATTCGGCTTGTCAAGACTTTCCAAAACAAGTCAAATTAAAGCTGCAAGCAGCGTTGGTCGGGCCCGCGTATTTGGCAGGTGCTAGTCCTAAGTGTCCCAATACTTTAGTCCAGTTTTAGTCCTAAGTGTCCCAATACTTTTCTCAAGTTGTAGTCCTAAGTGTCCCAATACTTTCGTCCAGTGTAGGTGTCCCAATACTTTTGTCCAGTTTTAGTCCTAAGTGTCGTAATACTTTTGTCTAGTGGTAGTCCGAAGTGTCCCAATACTTTTTTCCAGATTTCGTCCTAAGTGTCTCAATACTTTTGTCCAGTTTTAGTCCCAAGTGGCCCACTACTTTTGTCAAGTTCTGTCCTAAGTGTTCCAATACTATTGTCCAGTTGTAGTCCTACGTGTCCCAAAACTTTTGTCAAGTTTTAGTCCTAAGTGTCCCAATACTTTTGTCAAGTTGTAGTCCTAAGTGTCCCAATGCTTTTGTCCAGACTACCAATACTTTTGTCAAGTATTAGTCCCAAGTGTCCCAATAATTATGTCAAGTTGTAGTCCTAAGTGTCCCAATACTTTCGTCCAGTGTAGGTGTCCCAATACTTTTGTCCAGTTTTAGTCCTAAGTGTCGTAATACTTTTGTCTAGTGGTAGTCCGAAGTGTCCCAATACTTTTGTCCAGTTTTCGTCCTAAGTGTCTCAATACTTTTGTCCAGTTTTAGTCCCAAGTGGCCCAATACTTTTGTCAAGTTCTGTCCTAAGTGTCCCAATACTATTGTCCAGTTGTAGTCCTAAGTGTCCCAAAACTTTTGTCAAGTTTTAGTCCTAAGTGTCCCAATACTTTTGTCAAGTTGTAGTCCTAAGTGTCCCAATGCTTTTGTCCAGACTACCAATACTTTTGTCAAGTATTAGTCCCAAGTGGCCCAATAATTATCTCAAGTTGTAGTCCTAAGTGTCCCAATACTTTCGTCCAGTGTAGGTGTCCCAATACTTTTGTCCAGTTTTAGTCCTAAGTGTCGTAATACTTTTGTCTAGTGGTAGTCCGAAGTGTCCCAATACTTTTGTCCAGATTTCGTCCTAAGTGTCTCAATACTTTTGTCCAGTTTTAGTCCCAAGTGGCCCAATACTTTTGTCAAGTTCTGTCCTAAGTGTCCCAATACTATTGTCCAGTTGTAGTCCTAAGTGTCCCAAAACTTTTGTCAAGTTTTAGTCCTAAGTGTCCCAATACTTTTGTCAAATTGTAGTCCTAAGTGTCCCAATACTTTTGTCAAGTTGTAGTCCTAAGTGTCCCAATGCTTTTGTCCAGACTACCAATACTTTTGTCAAGTATTAGTCCCAAGTGGCCCAATAATTATGTCAAGTTGTAGTCCTAAGTGTCCCAATACTTTCGTCCAGTGTAGGTGTCCCAATACTTTTGTCCAGTTTTAGTCCTAAGTGTCGTAATACTTTTGTCTAGTGGTAGTCCGAAGTGTCTCAATACTTTTGTCCAGTTTTAGTCCCAAGTGGCCCAATACTTTTGTCAAGTTCTGTCCTAAGTGTCCCAATACTATTGTCCAGTTGTAGTCCTAAGTGTCCCAAAACTATTGTCAAGTTTTAGTCCTAAGTGTCCGAATACTTTTGTCAAGTTGTAGTCCTAAGTGTCCCAATGCTTTTGTCCAGACTACCAATACTTTTGTCAAGTATTAGTCCCAAGTGGCCCAATAATTATGTCAAGTTGTAGTCCTAAGTGTCCCAATACTTTCGTCCAGTGTAGGTGTCCCAATACTTTTGTCCAGTTTTAGTCCTAAGTGTCGTAATACTTTTGTCTAGTGGTAGTCCGAAGTGTCCCAATACTTTTGTCCAGTTTTCGTCCTAAGTGTCTCAATACTTTTGTCCATTTTTAGTCCCAAGTGGCCCAATACTTTTGTCAAGTTCTGTCCTAAGTGTCCCAATACTATTGTCCAGTTGTAGTCCTAAGTGTCCCAAAACTTTTGTCAAGTTTTAGTCCTAAGTGTCCCAATACTTTTGTCAAGTTGTAGTCCTAAGTGTCCCAATGCTTTTGTCCAGACTACCAATACTTTTGTCAAGTATTAGTCCCAAGTGGCCCAATAATTATGTCAAGTTGTAGTCCTAAGTGTCCCAATACTTTCGTCCAGTGTAGGTGTCCCAATACTTTTGTCCAGTTTTAGTCCTAAGTGTCGTAATACTTTTGTCTAGTGGTAGTCCGAAGTGTCCCAATACGTTTGTCCAGATTTCGTCCGAAGTGTCTCAATACTTTTGTCCAGTTTTAGTCCCAAGTGGCCCAATACTTTTGTCAAGTTCTGTCCTAAGTGTCCCAATACTATTGTCCAGTTGTAGTCCTAAGTGTCCCAAAACTTTTGTCAAGTTTTAGTCCTAAGTGTCCCAATACTTTTGTCAAGTTGTAGTCCTAAGTGTCCCAATGCTTTTGTCCAGACTACCAATACATTTGTCAAGTATTTGTCCCAAGTGGCCCAATAATTATGTCAAGTTGTAGTCCTAAGTGTCCCAATACTTTCGTCCAGTGTAGGTGTCCCAATACTTTTGTCCAGTTTTAGTCCTAAGTGTCGTAATACTTTTGTCTAGTTGTAGTCCTAAGTGTCCCAATACTTTCGTCCAGTGTAGGTGTCTCAATACTTTTGTCCAGTTTTAGTCCCAAGTGGCCCAATACTTTTGTCAAGTTCTGTCCTAAGTGTCCCAATACTATTGTCCAGTTGTAGTCCTAATTGTCCCAAAACTTTTGTCAAGTTTTAGTCCTAAGTGTCCCAATACTTTTGTCAAGTTGTAGTCCTAAGTGTCCCAATGCTTTTGTCCAGACTACCAATACTTTTGTCAAGTATTAGTCCCAAGTGGCCCAATAATTATGTCAAGTTGTAGTCCTAAGTGTCCCAATACTTTCGTCCAGTGTAGGTGTCCCAATACTTTTGTCCAGTTTTAGTCCTAAGTGTCGTAATACTTTTGTCTAGTGGTAGTCCGAAGTGTCCCAATACTTTTGTCCAGATTTCGTCCTAAGTGTCTCAATACTTTTGTCCAGTTTTAGTCCCAAGTGGCCCAATACTTTTGTCAAGTTCTGTCCTAAGTGTCCCAATACTATTGTCCAGTTGTAGTCCTAAGTGTCCCAAAACTTTTGTCAAGTTTTAGTCCTAAGTGTCCCAATACTTTTGTCAAGTTGTAGTCCTAAGTGTCCCAATGCTTTTGTCCAGACTACCAATACTTTTGTCAAGTATTAGTCCCAAGTGGCCCAATAATTATGTCAAGTTGTAGTCCTAAGTGTCCCAATACTTTCGTCCAGTGTAGGTGTCCCAATACTTTTGTCCAGTTTTAGTCCTAAGTGTCGTAATACTTTTGTCTAGTGGTAGTCCGAAGTGTCCCAATACTTTTGTCCAGTTTTCGTCCTAAGTGTCTCAATACTTTTGTCCAGTTTTAGTCCCAAGTGGCCCAATACTTTTGTCCAGTGGTAGTCCTAAGTGTCCCAATACTATTGTCCAGTTGTAGTCCTAAGTGTCCCAAAACTTTTGTCAAGTTTTAGTCCTAAGTGTCCCAATACTTTTGTCAAGTTGTAGTCCTAAGTGTCCCAATAATTATGTCAAGTTGTAGTCCTAAGTGTCCCAATACTTTCGTCCAGTGTAGGTGTCCCAATACTTTTGTCCAGTTTTCGTCCTAAGTGTTGTAATACTTTTGTCTAGTGGTAGTCCGAAGTGTCCCAATACTTTTGTCCAGTTTTCGTCCTAAGTGTCTCAATACTTTTGTCCAGTTTTAGTCCCAAGTGGCCCAATACCTTTGTCAAGTTCTAGCCTAAGTGTCCCAATACTATTGTCCAGTTGTAGTCCTAAGTGTCCCAAAACTTTTGTCAAGTTTTAGTCCTAAGTGTCCCAATACTTTTGTCAAGTTGTAGTCCTAAGTGTCCCAATGCTTTTGTCCAGACTACCAATACTTTTGTCAAGTATTAGTCCCAAGTGGCCCAATAATAATGTCAAGTTGTAGTCCTAAGTGTCCCAATACTTTCGTCCAGTGTAGGTGTCCCAATACTTTTGTCCAGTTTTAGTCCTAAGTGTCGTAATACTTTTGTCTAGTGGTAGTCCGAAGTGTCCCAATACTTTTGTCCAGATTTCGTCCTAAGTGTCTCAATACTTTTGTCCAGTTTTAGTCCCAAGTGGCCCAGTACTTTTGTCAAGTTCTGTCCTAAGTGTCCCAATACTATTGTCCAGTTGTAGTCCTAAGTGTCCCAAAACTTTTGTCAAGTTTTAGTCCTAAGTGTCCCAATACTTTTGTCAAGTTGTAGTCCTAAGTGTCCCAATACTTTTGTCAAGTTGTAGTCCTAAGTGTCCCAATGCTTTTGTCCAGACTACCAATACTTTTGTCAAGTATTAGTCCCAAGTGGCCCAATAATTATGTCAAGTTGTAGTCCTAAGTGTCCCAATACTTTCGTCCAGTGTAGGTGTCCCAATACTTTTGTCCAGTTTTAGTCCTAAGTGTCGTAATACTTTTGTCTAGTGGTAGTCCGAAGTGTCCCAATACTTTTGTCCAGTTTTCGTCCTAAGTGTCTCAATACTTTTGTCCAGTTTTAGTCCCAAGTGGCCCAATACTTTTGTCAAGTTCTGTCCTAAGTGTCCCAATACTATTGTCCAGTTGTAGTCCTAAGTGTCCCAAAACTTTTGTCAAGTTTTAGTCCTAAGTGTCCCAATACGTTTGTCAAGTTGTAGTCCTAAGTGTCCCAATGCTTTTGTCCAGACTACCAATACTTTTGTCAAGTATTAGTCCCAAGTGGCCCAATAATAATGTCAAGTTGTAGTCCTAAGTGTCCCAATACTTTCGTCCAGTGTAGGTGTCTCAATACTTTTGTCCAGTTTTAGTCCTAAGTGTCGTAATACTTTTGTCTAGTGGTAGTCCAAAGTGTCCCAATACTTTTGTCCAGATTTCGTCCTAAGTGTCTCAATACTTTTGTCCAGTTTTAGTCCCAAGTGGCCCAATACTTTTGTCAAGTTCTGTCCTAAGTGTCCCAATACTATTGTCCAGTTGTAGTCCTAAGTGTCCCAAAACTTTTGTCAAGTTTTAGTCCTAAGTGTCCCAATACTTTTGTCAAGTTGTAGTCCTAAGTGTCCCAATGCTTTTGTCCAGACTGCCAATACTTTTGTCAAGTATTAGTCCCAAGTGGCCCAATAATTATGTCAAGTTGTAGTCCTAAGTGTCCCAATACTTTCGTCCAGTGTAGGTGTCCCAATACTTTTGTTCAGTTTTAGTCCTAAGTATCGTAATACTTTTGTCTAGTGGTAGTCCGAAGTGTCCCAATACTTTTGTCCAGTTTTCGTCCTAAGTGTCTCAATACCTTTGTCCAGTTTTAGTCCCAAGTGGCCCAATACTTTTGTCAAGTTCTGTCCTAAGTGTCCCAATACTATTGTCCAGTTGTAGTCCTAAGTGTCCCAAAACTTTTGTCAAGTTTTAGTCCTAAGTGTCCCAATACGTTTGTCAAGTTGTAGTCCTAAGTGTCCCAATGCTTTTGTCCAGACTACCAATACTTTTGTCAAGTATTAGTCCCAAGTGGCCAAATAATTATGTCAAGTTGTAGTCCTAAGTGTCCCAATACTTGTGTCCAGTGTAGGTGTCCCAATACTTTTGTCCAGTTTTAGTCCTAAGTGTCGTAATACTTTTGTCTAGTGGTAGTCCGAAGTGTCCCAATACTTTTGTCCAGTTTTCGTCCTAAGTGTCTCAATACTTTTGTCCAGTTTTAGTCCCAAGTGGCCCAATACTTTTGTCAAGTTCTGTCCTAAGTGTCCCAATACTATTGTCCAGTTGTAGTCCTAAATGTCCCAAAACATTTGTCAAGTTTTAGTCCTAAGTGTCCCAATACTTTTGTCAAGTTGTAGTCCTAAGTGTCCCAATGCTTTTGTCCAGACTACCAATACTTTTGTCAAGTATTAGTCCCAAGTGGCCCACTAATTATGTCAAGTTGTAGTCCTAAGTGTTCCAATACTTTCGTCCAGTGTAGGTGTCCCAATACTTTTGTCCAGTTTTAGTCCTAAGTGTCGTAATACTTTTGTCTAGTGGTAGTCCGAAGTGTCCCAATACTTTTGTCCAGTTTTCGTCCTAAGTGTCTCAATACTTTTGTCCAGTTTTAGTCCCAAGTGGCCCAATACTTTTGTCAAGTTCTGTCCTAAGTGTCCCAATACTATTGTCCAGTTGTAGTCCTAAGTGGCCCAAAACTTTTGTCAAGTTTTAGTCCTAAGTGTCCCAATACTTTTGTCAAGTTGTAGTCCTAAGTGTCCCAATGCTTTTGTCCAGACTACCAATACTTTTGTCAAGTATTAGTCCCAAGTGGCCCAATAATTATGTCAAGTTGTAGGCCTAAGTGTCCCAATACTTTCGTCCAGTGTAGGTGTCCCAATACTTTTGTCCAGTTTTAGTCCTAAGTGTCGTAATACTTTTGTCTAGTGGTAGTCCGAAGTGTCCCAATACTTTTGTCCAGATTTCGTCCTAAGTGTCTCAATACTTTTGTCCAGTTTTAGTCCCAAGTGGCCCAATACTTTTGTCAAGTTCTGTCCTAAGTGTCCCAATACTATTGTCCAGTTGTAGTCCTAAGTGTCCCAAAACTTTTGTCAAGTTTTAGTCCTAAGTGTCCCAATACTTTTGTCAAGTTGTAGTCCTAAGTTCCCAATACTTTTGTCCAGAGTACCAATACTTTTGTCAAGTATTAGTCCCAAGTGGCCCAATAATTATGTCAAGTTGTTGTCCTAACTGTCCCAATACTTTTGTCAAGTTGTAGTCCTAAGTGTCCCAATGCTTTTGTCCAGACTACCAATACTTTTGTCAGGTATTAGTCCCAAGTGGCCCAATAATTATGTCAAGTTGTAGTCCTAAGTGTCCCAATACTTTCGTCCAGTGTAGGTGTCCCAATACTTTTGTCCAGTTTTAGTCCTAAATGTCGTAATACTTTTGTCTAGTGGTAGTCCGAAGTGACCCAATACTTTTGTCCAGATTTCGTCCTAAGTGTCTCAATACTTTTGTCCAGTTTTAGTCCCAAGTGGCCCAATACTTTTGTCAAGTTCTGTCCTAAGTGTCCCAATACTATTGTCCAGTTGTAGTCCTAAGTGTCCCAAAACTTTTGTCAAGTTTTAGTCCTAAGTGTCCCAATACTTTTGTCAAGTTGTAGTCCTAAGTGTCCCAATGCTTTTGTCCAGACTACCAATACTTTTGTCAAGTATTAGTCCCAAGTGGCCCAATAATTATGTCAAGTTGTAGTCCTAAGTGTCCCAATACTTTCGTCCAGTGTAGGCGTCCCAATACTATTGTCCAGTTTTAGTCCTAAGTGTCGTAATACTTTTGTCTAGTGGTAGTCCGAAGTGTCCCAATACTTTTGTCCAAATTTCGTCCTAAGTGTCTCAATACTTTTGTCCAGTTTTAGTCCCAAGTGGCCCAATACTTTTGTCCAGTGGTAGTCCTAAGTGTCCCAATACTATTGTCCAGTTGTAGTCCTAAGTGTCCCAATGCTTTTGTCCAGACTACCAATACTTTTGTCAAGTATTAGTCCCAAGTGGCCAAATAATTATGTCAAGTTGTAGTCCTAAGTGTCCCAATACTTGTGTCCAGTGTAGGTGTCCCAATACTTTTGTCCAGTTTTAGTCCTAAGTGTCGTAATACTTTTGTCTAGTGGTAGTCCGAAGTGTCCCAATACTTTTGTCCAGTTTTCGTCCTAAGTGTCTCAATACTTTTGTCTAGTTTTAGTCCCAAGTGGCCCAATACTTTTGTCAAGTTCTGTCCTAAGTGTCCCAATACTATTGTCCAGTTGTAGTCCTAAGTGGCCCAAAACTTTTGTCAAGTTTTAGTCCTAAGTGTCCCAATACTTTTGTCAAGTTGTAGTCCTAAGTGTCCCAATGCTTTTGTCCAGACTACCAATACTTTTGTCAAGTATTAGTCCCAAGTGGCCCAATAATAATGTCAAGTTGTAGTCCTAAGTGTCCCAATACTTTCGTCCAGTGTAGGTGTCCCAATACTTTTGTCCAGTTTTAGTCCTAAGTGTCGTAATACTTTTGTCTAGTGGTAGTCCGAAGTGTCTCAATACTTTTGTCCAGTTTTAGTCCCAAGTGGCCCAATACTTTTGTCAAGTTCTGTCCTAAGTGTCCCAATACTATTGTCCAGTTGTAGTCCTAAGTGGCCCAAAACTTTTGTCAAGTTTTAGTCCTAAGTGTCCCAATACTTTTGTCAAGTTGTAGTCCTAAGTGTCCCAATGCTTTTGTCCAGACTACCAATACTTTTGTCAAGTATTAGTCCCAAGTGGCCCAATAATAATGTCAAGTTGTAATCCTAAGTGTCCCAATACTTTCGTCCAGTGTAGGTGTCCCAATACTTTTGTCCAGTTTTAGTCCTAAGTGTCGTAATACTTTTGACTAGTTGTAGTCCTAAGTGTCCCAATACTTTCGTCCAGTGTAGGTGTCTCAATACTTTTGTCCAGTTTTAGTCCCAAGTGGCCCAATACTTTTGTCAAGTTCTGTCCTAAGTGTCCCAATACTATTGTCCAGTTGTAGTCCTAAGTGTCCCAAAACGTTTGTCAAGTTTTAGTCCTAAGTGTCCCAATACTTTTGTCAAGTTGTAGTCCTAAGTGTCCCAATGCTTTTGTCCAGACTACCAATACTTTTGTCAAGTATTAGTCCCAAGTGGCCCAATAATTATGTCAAGTTGTAGTCCTAAGTGTCCCAATACTTTCGTTTAGTGTAGGTGTCCCAATACTTTTGTCCAGTTTTAGTCCCAAGTGTCGTAATACTTTTGTCTAGTGGTAGTCCGAAGTGTCCCAATACTTTTGTCCAGTTTTTGTCCTAAGTGTCTCAATACTTTTGTCCAGTTTTAGTCCCAAGTGGCCCAATACTTTTGTCAAGTTCTGTCCTAAGTGTCCCAATACTATTGTCCAGTTGTAGTCCTAAGTGTCCCAAAACTTTTGTCAAGTTTTAGTCCTAAGTGTCCCAATACTTTTGTCAAGATGTAGTCCTAAGTGTCCCAATGCTTTTGTCCAGACTACCAATACTTTTGTCAAGTATTAGTCCCAAGTGGCCCAATAATAATGTCAAGTTGTAGTCCTAAATGTCCCAATACTTTCTTCCAGTGTAGGTGTCCCAATACTTTTGTCCAGTTTTAGTCCTAAGTGTCGTAATACTTTTGTGTAGTGGTAGTCCGAAGTGTCCCAATACTTTTGTCCAGATTTCGTCCTAAGTGTCTCAATACTTTTGTCCAGTTTTAGTCCCAAGTGGCCCAATACTTTTGTCAAGTTCTGTCCTAAGTGTCCCAATACTATTGTCCAGTTGTAGTCCTAAGTGTCCCAAAACTTTTGTCAAGTTTTAGTCCTAAGTGTCCCAATACTTTTGTCAAGTTGTAGTCCTAAGTGTCCCAATGCTTTTGTCCGGACTACCAATACTTTTGTCAGGTATTAGTCCCAAGTGGCCCAATAATTATGTCAAGTTGTAGTCCTAAGTGTCCCAATACTTTCGTCCAGTGTAGGTGTCCCAATACTTTTGTCCAGTTTTAGTCCTAAGTGTCGTAATACTTTTGTCTAGTGGTAGTCCGAAGTGTCCCAATACTTTTGTCCAGTTTTCGTCCTAAGTGTCTCAATATTTTTGTCCAGTTTTAGTCCCAAGTGGCCCAATACTTTTGTCAAGTTCTGTCCTAAGTGTCCCAATACTATTGTCCAGTTGTAGTCCTAAGTGTCCCAAAACTTTTGTCAAGTTTTAGTCCTAAGTGTCCCAATACTTTTGTCAAGTTGTAGTCCTAAGTGTCCCAATGCTTTTGTCCAGACTACCAATACTTTTGTCAAGTATTAGTCCCAAGTGGCCCAATAATTATGTCAAGTTGTAGTCCTAAGTGTCCCAATACCTTCGTCCAGTGTAGGTGTCCCAATACTTTTGTCCAGTTTTAGTCCTAAGTGTCGTAATACTTTTGTCTAGTGGTAGTCCGAAGTGTCCCAATAATTTTGTCCATTTTTAGTCCCAAGTGGCCCAATACTTTTGTCAAGTTCTGTCCTAAGTGTCCCAATACTATTGTCCAGTTGTACTCCTAAGTGTCCCAAAACTTTTGTCAAGTTTTAGTCCTAAGTGTCCCAATACTTTTGTCAAGTTGTAGTCATAAGTGTCCCAATGCTTTTGTCCAGACTAGCAATACTTTTGTCAAGTATTAGTCCCAAGTGGCCCAATAATTATGTCAAGTTGTAGTCCTAAGTGTCCCAATACTTTCGTCCAGTGTAGGTGTCCCAATACTTTTGTCCAGTTTTAGTCCTAAGTGTCGTAATACTTTTGTCTAGTGGTAGTCCGAAGTGTCCCAATACTTTTGTCCAGTTTTCGTCCTAAGTGTCTCAATACTTTTGTCCAGTTTTAGTCCCAAGTGGCCCAATACTTTTGTCCAGTGGTAGTCCTAAGTGTCCCAATACTATTGTCCAGTTGTAGTCCTAAGTGTCCCAAAACTTTTGTTAAGTTTTAGTCCTAAGTGTCCCAATACTTTTGTCAAGTTGTAGTCCTAAGTGTCCCAATAATTATGTCAAGTTGTAGTCCTAAGTGTCCCAATACTTTCGTCCAGTGTAGGTGTCCCAATACTTTTGTCCAGTTTTAGTCCTAAGTGTCGTAATACTTTTGTCTAGTGGTAGTCCGAAGTGTCCCAATACTTTTGTCCAGTTTTCGTCCTAAGTGTCTCAATACTTTTGTCCAGTTTTAGTCCCAAGTGGCCCAATACTTTCGTCAAGTTCTGTCCTAAGTGTCCCAATACTATTGTCCAGTTGTAGTCCTAAGTGTCCCAAAACTTTTGTCAAGTTTTAGTCCTAAGTGTCCCAATACTTTTGTCAAGTTGTAGTCCTAAGTGTCCCAATGCTTTTGTCCAGACTACCAATACTTTTGTCAGGTATTAGTCCCAAGTGGCCCAATAATTATGTCAAGTTGTAGTCCTAAGTGTCCCAATACTTTCGTCCAGTGTAGGTGTCCCAATACTTTTGTCCAGTTTTAGTCCTAAGTGTCGTAATACTTTTGTCTAGTGGTAGTCCGAAGTGTCCCAATACTTTTGTCCAGTTTTCGTCCTAAGTGTCTCAATACTTTTGTCCAGTTTTAGTCCCAAGTGGCCCAATACTTTTGTCAAGTTCTGTCCTAAGTGTCCCAATACTATTGTCCAGTTGTAGTCCTAAGTATCCCAAAACTTTTGTCAAGTTTTAGTCCTAAGTGTCCCAATACTTTTGTCAAGTTGTAGTCCTAAGTGTCCCAATGCTTTTGTCCAGACTACCAATACTTTTGTCAAGTATTAGTCCCAAGTGGCCCAATAATCATGTCAAGTTGTAGTCCTAAGTGTCCCAATACTTTTGTCCAGTGTAGGTGTCCCAATACTTTTGTCCAGTTTTAGTTCTAAGTGTCGTAATACTTTTGTCTAGTGGTAGTCCGAAGTGTCCCAATACTTTTGTCCAGTTTTCGTCCTAAGTGTCTCAATACTTTTGTCCAGTTTTAGTCCCAAGTGGCCCAATACTTTTGTCAAGTTCTGTCCTAAGTGTCCCAATACTATTGTCCAGTTGTAGTCCTAAGTGTCCCAAAACTTTTGTCAAGTTTTAGTCCTAAGTGTCCCAATACTTTTGTCAAGTTGTAGTACTAAGTGTCCCAATGCTTTTGTCCAGACTACCAATAATTTTGTCAAGTATTAGTCCCAAGTGGCCCAATAATTATGTCAAGTTGTAATCTTAAGTGTCCCAATACTTGTGTCCAGTGTAGGTGTCCCAATACTTTAGGAGCAGTATTTTCTGCGTTTTATTCAAAAATTGCGGTAGAGCGCAATTTTGAGATCTGGGGTTAGGTTTTTTTATTAGATCGCAATTTTTGCCAGTCCTGATGTGTGTGTTCAGTTTGGTGAGTTTTGAAGCATGTTGAAGAGGCAAAAGTGACTGTTTTTAGTAAATTTTTGTCTTGAAGGGGGAATTGCCAACTTCTTGTTGATTTTTGCCTGACAATGTACAATTGTGAAATGTAAGTCTAAGTCAGACCTACATAGAGGTATTTTTTTCATTTCTCTCCATCCTTCCTAGTGAGAGTTACAGGCAGTCTAGTTTTTTTTATTTCCTAGGGGGCGCTAGAGCGCAATTTTGAGTTTTGCGCTTTGTTTTTTTTATTAAAAGGCAATTTTCGCAGGTCCTGATGTGTGGGTCAAATATGGTGAGTTTTGAAGCATGTTAAGTGGGTCAAATTAGTGCTCAAAGAGGCGGCGGAATAATAATAATAATAATAAAACCTTAGAAATTCAATAGGTCCTTATGTCCCATTGCATAAGGACTCCCTTTGGGAGTCCTTATACAATGGGCCATGCGGGCCCTAATAAAACCTTACAAATTCAATAGGTCCTTATGTCCCATTGCGTAAGGACTCCTGTTGGGATTCCTTTTACAATGGGCCATGCGGGCCCTAATTAGTAGAAATGTCCGATAAATGCTCTAAAATGTAATATCGGAAATTATCGGTATCGTTTTTTTTTATTATCGGTACTGTTTTTTTTGTTGTTGTTTTTTTTCTGGTCTTAAATAACAATATTACTATTCAAACATGTATTCATGTAAAATATGCAGCACAATAAGTGCAACTCACGTGTTATGTTACATTTAGAATGTTTTGAATACTTCTCTCCAATACTGAAAAATAGGGATGCACCGATCCACAGTTTTTCCCTACCGATCCCTGCTGATATTAATGCTATTTCAATACCAGAGCTCTTTTTCCTTCAATGTTTGTCATTATTGTGTTACGGTTTTGCACACAGGCTTGCAATCTACGGGGTTTGCCGTCAACTTATTTCTTGTAAAGGATACGAGTATGGAAGCTGGACAAATAAGATGCCAAAAACCAACCACTTTCATGTGGTACTGAACAGAAAGGAGGCCTTTTTTTTTCTCCTCCACAATGTAAATTCGAAAATGTGGAAGTCATCAAGTCATCAGAATAAGGTAATACAAAAACTTGTCTCCATGAAAGGAACACAATTGTATGTGTTCAACATGCTTGTATTTTTATTAAACAAGTTTACTTCTGTAATCTTCATCCGAGTGTACATCCCTCCTTCTGCAGATGAGGCTGCTGCTTGTGACACCATTCATGCCGCCGCTGTTAGGCAACAGACCAAACACCCCGAGGCCCTCGTTCTCATTTCGGGGGACTTCAATCATGCTTCTTTGTACTCATTTTTTTTTAGCAATTTCCCTTAATCTAAGGTATGCACTAAGTGCCGTGTGAGGAATAACTAATTAACTTATTGTCACACGTCGTTTCTGCTTCGTCCACACAAGAAACAAGTTTCGATTGGAGAGTTGACGTGCGAGTTTGAGCATCAGAAACAAATTGAATTGCCATCGGGAAGCAATCCGCCATTTTCTCACTTTCGTCGGTGTGTTGTCGGAGGGTGTAACAACACGAACAGGGACGGATTCAAGTTGCACCAGTGGCCCAAAGATGCGAAAGTGGCAAGAAATTGGACGACATTTGTTCAAAATACGAGGCTGTGGGGAAAGCCGACGAAATTGACGAAGTTGATTAATATTTACAAATTAAGATTAAATTAAGAAAAAACATTTTAATTTTTACTAAAGAAGGGTTTGGTGAATGCGCATATGAACCCTAGGGGTTCGGTGAGTCGGCCTCAGGTCAAGACACACCCGACTCATCGGGTGCACATGCACTGTGGCCACACCAGCAGCACACCTGTCCCAAACCTGACTAAATAACAAGTTAAATGTTTTATTATTATAATCAAATGACAGCAGTCATTTCCATTAGATTATTTTCTAATATAAGTGTTTTGGCCCACTTAACAATAACAAAACATATTGTTTTCTCAGGAGCTGTGTACTAGTATTGTATGTCTGGGTGGGGGTCCTGCTTTGGAAATAATGTGTGCCCCTTTCAGATATCGCATTTAGTTCCCACTTGAACATTGACATGTTGCACAATGAGATGTAAACATGGGATCATGTGTACATTCCTGTGACTTTCTGTTCGTAAAATATATCTTTGTTAGTATTTTTTTCATATAACAACATCATTTCATGATTAATATTTACAAATTAAGATTAAATTAAGAAAAAACATTTTAATTTTTACTAAAGAAGGGTTTGGGTTTGCTTTGGAAATAATGTGTACCTCTTTCAGATATCGCATTTAGTTCCCACGTAAACATTCACATGTTGCACAATGAGATGTAAACATGGGATCATGTGTACATTCCTGTAACTTTCTGTTGGTAAAATATATCTTTATTAGTATTTCTTTAATATAATAACATCATTTCATGATTAATATTTACAAATTAAGATTAATTTAAGAAAAAATGTTTTAATTTTTACTAAAGAAGGGTTTGGATTTGCTTTGGAAATAATGTGTACTCCTTTCAGATATCGCATTTAGTTCATTCACATGTTGCACAATGAGATGTAAACATGGGATCATGTGTACATTCCTGTAACTTTCTGTTGGTAAAATATATCTTTATTAGTATTTCTTTAATATAATAACATAATTTCATGATTAATATTTACAAATTAAGATTAAATTAAGAATAAACATTTTAATTTTTACTAAAGAAGGGTTTGGGTTTGCTTTGGAAAAAATGTGTACCCCTTTCAGATATCGCATTTAGTTCCCACTTAAACATTCACATGTTGCACAATGAGATGTAAACATGGGATCATGTGTACATTCCTGTAACTTTCTGTTGCTAAAATATATCTTTATTAGTATTTCTTTAATATAATAACATAATTTCATGATTCATATTTACAATTTAAGATTAAATAAAGAAAAAACATTTTAATGTTTACTAAAGAAGGGTTTGGGTTTGCTTTGGAAATAATGTGTACCCCTTTCAGATATCGCATTTAGTTCCCACTTAAACATTCACATGTTGCACAATGAGATGTAAACATGGGATCATGTGTACATTCCGGTAACTTTCTGTTGGTAAAATATATCTTTATTAGTATTTCTTTCATATAACAACATAATTTCATGATTAATATTTACAAATTAAGATTAAATTAAGAAAAAACATTTTAATTTTTTACTAAAGAAGGGTTTGGGTTTGGTTTGGAAATAATGTGTACCCCTTTCAGATATCGCATTTAGTTCCCACTTAAACATTCACATGTTGCACAATGAGATGTAAACATGGGATCATGTGTACATTCCTGTAACTTTCTGTTGGTAAAATATATCTTTATTAGTATTTCTTTAATATAATAACATAATTTCATGATTAATATTTACAAATTAAGATTAAATTAAGAAAAAACATGGTAATTTTTACTAAAGAAGGGTTTGGGTTTGCTTTGGAAATAATGTGTACCCCTTTCAGATATCACATTTAGTTCCCACTTAAACATTCACATGTTGCACAATGAGATGTAAACATGGGATCATGTGTACATTCCTGTAACTTTCTGTTTGTAAAATATACCTTTATTAGTATTTTTTCATATAACAACATAATTTCATGATTAATATTTACAAATTAAGATTAAATTAATAAAAAACATTTTAATTTTTACTAAAGAAGGGTTTGGGTTTGCTTTGGAAATAATGTGTACCCCTTTCAGATATCGCATTTAGTTAATTCACATGTTGCACAATGAGATGTAAACATGGGATCATGTGTACATTCCTGTAACTTTCTGTTGGTAAAATATATCTTTATTAGTATTTCTTTCATATAACAACATAATTTCATGATTAATATTTACAAATTAAGATTAAATTAAGAAAAAACATTGTAATTTTTACTAAAGAAGGGTTTGGGTTTGCTTTGGAAATAATGTATACCCCTTTCAGATATCGCATTTAGTTCATTCACATGTTGCACAATGAGATGTAAACATGGGATCATGTGTACATTCCTGTAACTTTCTGTTGGTAAAATATATCTTTATTAGTATTTCTTTAATATAATAACATAATTTCATGATTAATATTTACAAATTAAGATTAAATTAAGAAAAAACATTTTAATTTTTACTAAAGAAGGGTTTGGGTTTGCTTTGGAAATAATGTGTACCCCTTTCAGATATCGCATTTAGTTCCCACTTAAACATTCACATGTTGCACAATGAGATGTAAACATGGGATCATGTGTACATTCCTGTAACTTTCTGTTGGTAAAATATATCTTTATTAGTATTTCTTTAATATAATAACATAATTTCATGATTAATATTTACAAATTAAGATTAAATTAAGAAAAAACATGGTAATTTTTACTAAAGAAGGGTTTGGGTTTGCTTTGGAAATAATGTGTACCCCTTTCAGATATCACATTTAGTTCCCACTTAAACATTCACATGTTGCACAATGAGATGTAAACATGGGATCATGTGTACATTCCTGTAACTTTCTGTTTGTAAAATATACCTTTATTAGTATTTTTTCATATAACAACATAATTTCATGATTAATATTTACAAATTAAGATTAAATTAATAAAAAACATTTTAATTTTTACTAAAGAAGGGTTTGGGTTTGCTTTGGAAATAATGTGTACCCCTTTCAGATATCGCATTTAGTTAATTCACATGTTGCACAATGAGATGTAAACATGGGATCATGTGTACATTCCTGTAACTTTCTGTTGGTAAAATATATCTTTATTAGTATTTCTTTCATATAACAACATAATTTCATGATTAATATTTACAAATTAAGATTAAATTAAGAAAAAACATTTTAATTTTTTCTAAAGAAGGGTTTGGGTTTGCTTTGGAAATAATGTGTACCCCTTTCAGATATCGCATTTGGTTCCCACTTAAACATTCACATGTTGCACAATGAGATGTAAACATGGGATCATGTGTACATTCCTGTAACTTTCTGTTCGTAAAATATATCTTTATTAGTATTTCTTTAATATAATAACATAATTTCATGATTAATATTTAAAAATTAAGATTAAATTAAGAAAAAACATTTTAATGCGCATATGAAACTGGTGGGGTTCGGTACATCCAACAAGGTTAAGAACTACTGCTGTAGCACTTAGAGGTTGTTTGCTCAATGGAAAGTGCTTTTAACAAATAAAATGTATTATTATTATTATTATTATTAATATTAGAGAGTGGAAATACTCAACATTGAACTCCGGTCATCACCACGACTGAGGAGGCACAATGCTGTTTAAAAAGATTTTGCCCCGTGGTATATATGACAGACGAGGACGACGATAGACAGAAGTTTGCATTAGAGACCTTTATAAAAGGGGGCAATTAAAAGTTCCATCTCGACTCTGCCCGGGCCCACAGAACCAATTTTTGCAGTGGTATTAAGCTGTCAGTTGCAAGAGTTCTGCCGTAGACTCGCAGCCAGGCTGCAGAAAGTGGGGTGAGGGGTGCAAGAGACTGCGAGAGTGTCCTGAAATAGGCCTCGGTGCGCCTTGCTGGGAATCGGGGGGTGAAAAAAATTACCATATTGCAATATTTGGAACGTCTTCCGAAAATGAACTGATGCTTTTCACACGTGCGCCTGGAATTTATGTAACTGTTGCGCGTCTCCGAAAAAAAACAACCCCCGTCTGTTCTTTGTTCAGCTGGCAGACGAGCCGCTGCCTATCAGCTTACCCTTCCTCTGCCTCTTACATAAATAAATAAAACATTAATGAGGCCCCTATTTATCACACCGTCTGTCTCCGACCCATCTCTTTCTCCAAGAGCAACTTTCTCTCTTCCTCTTGTTATCTTGCGGGGTGTTTATGTGCGAAAGGAAAAGGGGGTCGACGAGGCCGAGCACCGACGGACCATGTCGGAAGGGACAACGGCGCAAACAATTGGGTTTAATAGGCGGGGGAAGCAGGTTTGGTGAACAGATTGGGAATAATATAGTTTGTTGTTATCATTATTATCCATACTGTGTGTGGTCTTGAATAGCAGATGGAAGGCAAAAATATAACAAAAACTTTAAATGAGATTGAAACATTTTGAGAAGACCGGGCTTTCTGCTCCGCCGCTCCCAGTCTGTGGAACGCTCTCCCTGACCACCTGAGGGCACCACAGACTGTGGATGCTTTTAAAAAAGGCTTAAAAGGCCTTTAAAAAAAAAAAGAAAAAAAAAAAAGCCTTTTTTTTAGATGTATGCATACTAGTTTTAGCTATTTGGCTGTTCTAGTTTTTATTTATTTTTTATTTTTTTATTATCTTTTTATTTGTATTTTTTTTAATACACTGTAGCACTTTGAGGTTGTTTACTCCATGAAATTAGATTGAAACATTTTTAGAAGACCGGGCTTTCTGCTCCGCCGCTCCCAGTCTGTGGAACGCTCTCCCTGACCATCTGAGGGCACCACAGACTGTGTATGCTTTTAAAAAAGGCTTAAAAAGCCTTTAAAAAAAAAAAAAAAAAAAAAAAAAAAAAAAGCCTTTTTTTTAGATGTATGCATACTAGTTTTAGCTATTTGGCTGTTCTAGTTTTTCCATCCATCCATCCATTTTCTACCGCTTATTCCCTTTGGGGTCGCGGGGGGCGCTGGAGCCTATCTCAGCTACAATCGGGCGGAAGGCGGTGTACACCCTGGACAAGTCGTGTTCTAGTTTTTATTTTTTAAATTTTTTTATTATCTTTTTATTTGTATTTTTTTTAATACACTGTAGCACTTTGAGGTTGTTTATTCCATGAAATGAGATTGAAACATTTTTAGAAGACCGGGCTTTCTGCTCTGCCGCTCCCAGTCTGTGGAACGCTCTCCCTGACCACCTGAGGGCACCACAGACTGTGGATGCTTTTAAAAAAGCCTTAAAAAGCCTTTAAAAAAAAAAAAAAAAAAAAAAAAAAAAGCCTTTTTTTTAGATATATGCATACTAGTTTTAGCTATTTGGCTGTTCTAATTCATTCATTTATTTTTTTTTCTTTTATTATCTTTTTATTTGTATTTTTTTTAATACACTGTAGCACTTTGAGGTTGTTTACTCAATGTAAAGTGCTTTTTACAAATAAAATATATTATTATTATTATTATTAGAAGAAAGTATCACGATCGGCGATACACGGAATTTGCAGTATCTTCTCTTAACTTGGAGGTCAGCTCTTTAGCGCCACCCTAGTGGCTTCCTGGACCTCGTTCGGAGATGTGCGAAAATGGAAAAGGATGAAAATTTGTTTTTTTTGTTTTAATACATTTTCTGTAGGAGAACAAACATGACACGAACCGTCCTAATTAGAGATGTCCGATATTATCGGCTGATAAATGCTTTAAAATGTAATATCGGAAATTATCGGTATCGGTTTCAACATTTTCGGTATCAGTTTCAATAAGTAAAATTTATGACTTTTTAAAACACTGATGTGTACACGGACGTAGGGAGAAGTACAGAGCGCCAATAAACCTTAAAGGCACTGCCTTTGCGTGCCGGCCCAGTCACATAATATCTACGGCTTTTCACACACACAAGTGAATGCAAGGCATACTTGATCAAAAGCCATACAGGTCAGACTGAGGGTGGCCGTATAAACAACTTTAACACTGTTACAAATGTGCACCACACTGTGAACCCACACCAAACAAGAATGACAAACACATTTCGGGAGAACATCCGCACCGTAACACAACATAAACACAACAGAACAAATACCCAGAACCCCTTGCAGCACTAACTCTTCCCGGACGCTACAATTTACACCTCCCGCTACCCCCTACCAAACCCCGCCCACCTCCACCTCCTCATGCTCTCTCAGGGAGAGCATGTCCCAAATTCCAAGCTGCTGTTTTGAGGCATGTTAAAAAAAATAATGCACTTTGTGACTTCAATAATAAATATGGCAGTGCCATGTTGGCACTTTTTTTCCATAACTTGAGTTGATTTATTTTGGAAAACCTTGTTACATTGTTTAATGCATCCAGCGGGGCATCACAACAAAATTAGGCATAATAATGTGTTAATTCCACGACTGTATATATCGGTATCGGTTGATATCGGAATCGGTAATTAAGAGTTGGACAATATCGGAATATGGGATATCGGCAAAAAAGCCATTATCGGACAACTCTAGTCCTAATTGTTAGAAATCCCACTATTTATGTGAAGGGTGTCAAACTCATTTTAGATCGGGGGCCACGTGGAGAAGAATCTACTCCCAAGTGGACCGGATTGGTAAAATCCCGGCGCGATAACTTGAAAATAAAGACAACTGCGGATTGTTTTCTTTGTTTAAAAATCGGACAAGTAGATTCTGAAAATGTACAAATCACAATGTTGAGGTTTTTTTTACAATTACATGTTGCGGTTAAAAGTATTCTATCTTTATTTGTCGTTATGTATACTTTCTGAATAAATGATGTGATAATGTTCATCAGTCAACTCATTGGTGCTAATTTTCAATATATGAAGGTAAAAAAATAATATCAAAATCAAATTACAGGATGTTATTTATGTAGTTTGATAATTTTCCTCGCCTGATGCACTGATTTATTTACATATGTAGCATAATCTACAAATATACAAAGAATTGATATTGCCACATCTAGTGGACACATTCAGGACAACAGTTTCTTTAATTCAAAAATTTCGGCTCATTTTAATACTTTGCAAATTTATCCCGCGGGCCGGATAAAACCTGTAAAGGCCGTGTGTTTGACACCCCTGGTTTATGTTATACATGCTTCACTAATGAGAGTATTTGGCAAGCACCATTTTGTCCTACTAATTTTAGCGATCCTTGAACTCACCGTAGTTTGTTTACACTTACAACTTTCTCCGATGCTGCCACAGAAAGACGTGTTTTATGCCACTCCTTCTTTGTCTCCTTTTGTCCACCAAACGTTTTATGCTGTGCGTGAATGCTATATTGATGTGCTGGAGTGCTTATCAGGCATATTTGGTCAATCCATGACTGCAAGCTAATCGATGCTAACATGCTATTTAGGCTATCTGTATGTACATATTGCATCATTATGCCTTGTTTGTAGGTATATTTAAGCTCATTTAATTTCCTTTACTTATGTCCTCGGTGTATTTAATTTATATTTGCACGTCTCAAGACACATTATCTGTATGTAATATTTACTGCATTTCTCACAGTTGTTTGTGCGCCATGTTGTTCCAGACCACAGCAAACGTTACCCAGCTTGCAAAGATTGTAATAAATCCATTAGAAGAAGACAGCCTGTTGTTTCCTTTAACTTGGACACACACATCTATACCTTTGGCCATTCTGAGCCAGTAATTTCCAGGAGTTATCTCATCCTGTGAGAAGCTTCCATTTTACTAATGATATCGAATGTTGCAAAAATGTGCAGAATAAGAATTAAATCACAACATTTCTGTCAATGAAGATTTGTGTCAGCTTTTGATAGTAGGCTAATATTGCCAATATAGACACTTACATCATGTGCTGTCTTCATTATAACACTTGTATAAGACTTTTAATTGTTTGAGGCTCCAGACAGTATTTTTGGTCCAATATGGCTCTTTCAACATTTTGGGTTGCTGACCCCTATCTTAACTGGATAACAATTTTAGGCATGACTGAAAACGATAATTGTTAGAATCAAACATATTAAGACTTCTTACCTATTAAAATTAGAATAATCTATTTTACTGTTAGGACAGCATTTTCTTGACAACAATTTTTACATTTTTTTGAAAATAAAGTTGCTCCTCCCATGTGCCAACCTTTAGTTGACATTGAAGAGGACAGAGCAGAAAGGGTGTGCTTTCCATGATGCAATTGCACCCTCATGCAGGCCCAAACAGCACTGCAGCATTATTTCATGTCAACAACTGCTCATAAAGTGATACTACTGCTGAGTTGTTTACCTATATCTCACCATTGTTTACTTATATCTCACCTTTTTTGAAAGGGGCGCCGGAAGTTGGCAGACCCATCAGCGATCCTGTTCTGTCTCCTTGTAATGTTTGATCCTGTTCTGTCTCCCTGTAATGTTTGTCTGATCTTGAAAGGGATTGTGCTGAAAATTTTAATTTCCCCTCAGGGATTAATAAAGTATTTCTGATTCTGATTCTGATACAAATATTGTTTTTGCTAATAATGCAAAATTCCTATGGGAGCTGTCAAGGTATTAAAATGAATTGAACACTGAAATTATGTTTTGTGTAATAAAAAATGTTGGATTCTTTAACAAGCATGTCCATCCATCCATCCATCTTCTTCCGCTTATCCGAGGTCGGGTCGCGGGGGCAGCAGCCTAAGCAGGGAAGCCCAGACTTCCCTCTCCCCAGCCACTTCGTCCAGCTCCTCCCGGGGGATCCCGAGGCCAGCCGGGAGACATAGTCTTCCCAACGTGTCCTGGGTCTTCCCTGTGGCCTCCTACCGGTCGGACGTGCCCTAAACACCTCCCTAGGGAGGCGTTCGGGTGGCATCCTGAGCAGATGCCCGAACCACCTCATCTGGCTCCTCTCGATGTGGAGGAGCAGCGGCTTTATTTTGAGCTCCCCCCGGATGACAGAGCTTCTCACCCTATCTCTAAGGGAGAGCCCCGCCACCCGGCGGAGGAAACTCATTTCGGTCACTTGTACCCGTGATCTTGTCCTTTCGGTCATGACCCAAAGCTCATGACCATAGGTGAGGATGGGAACGTAGATCGACCGGTAAATCGAGAGCTTTGCCTTCCGGCTCAGCTCCTTCTTCACCACAACGGATCGATACAGCGTCCGCATTACTGAAGACGCCGCACCGTTCGCCTGTCGATCTCACGATCCACTCTTCCCTCACTCGTGAACTAGACTCTGAGGTACTTGAACTCCTCCACTTGGGGCAAGATCTCCTCCCCAACCCGGAGATGGCACTCCACCCTTTTCCGGGCGCGAACCATGGACTCGGACTTGGAGGTGCTGATTCGCATCCCAGTCGCTTCACACTCGGCTGCGAACCGATCCAGTGAGAGCTGAAGATCTTGGCCAGATGAAGCCATCAGGACCACATCATCTGCAAAAAGCAGAGACCTAATCCTGCAGCCACCAAACCAGATACCCTCAACGCCTTGACTGCGCCTAGAAATTCTGTCCATAAAAGTTATGAACAGAATCGGTGACAAAGGGCAGCCTTGGTGGAGTCCAACCCTCACTGGAAACGGGTCCGACATACTGCCGGCAATGCGGACCAAGCTCTGACACTGATCATAAAGGGAGCGGACCGCCACAATAAGACAGTCCGATACCCCATACTCCGACTGTTGGGGGGCGTGGTTAAGAGATATATATATATATAAGAAATACTTGACTTTCAGTGAATTCTAGCTATATATATTTTTTTTATTCCATATATATATATATATATATATATATATATATATATATATATATATATATATATATATATATATATATATATATATGTATATATATATATATATATATATATATATATATATATATATATATATATATATATATATATATATATATATATATAAATAAAAGAAATACTTGAATTTCAGTGTTCATTTATTTACACATATACACACACATAACACTCATCTACTCATTGTTGAGTTAAGGGTTGAATTGTCTATCCTTGTTCTATTCTCTGTCACTATTTCAGAACACACACATTATACAAATAAACATTATAAAATTAATAAGAAAACGGGAGCTCTAATTTGGGAGTCTGAATTAGGATCAGAAGTTCCTACATAAACACCGCGCACTCACGTCGCCTTTTTGTATTGATTACTGCAGCTGTGCACTGGATTCATTCACAAATACAAACTACAACTCACAAACACTTTAGAGTTAGGCTCCACCATCAGAATGTGTACTTAGACTTATAAAGATCACATTGATATTATTCAGTGAGTTGATTCACCAAAACTAACCTGTTATACAGGAGGAAAAAGCACACAGGACGTTTCAATTGTTCACAGACTGCTCGCTCTCATCAGAATGACAAGACACTTCCGGTCTGCAGGTGATAGCATTCAATTGGGAAGAAACGCCCTACTGCCCCCTACTGACCAATGTGAATACTGATAAATGTGTAATGACAGCTCCAAAAACGAATTCAAACCACAAAATAAAATAAATAAATCAATACAAAAATGTGACACATTATGGGTGGGTCACATATGCATGTACAGTAGATGGCAGTATTGTCCTGTTTAAAAGTGTCACAACATTGCTGTTTACGGCAGACGAACTGCTTTATGGTAGACGAAAACTTGACTGCTGTTGTTGTGTGTTGTTACCGCGCTGGGAGGACGTTAATGAAACTGCCTAACAATAAACCCACATAAGAAACCAAGAACTCGCCCTCGATCATTAGCTGTTTATATTGTGGGAAAGCGGACGTGTGAACAGGCTGTCAACACGTCACTCAGGTCCGCATGGAGCTGGAGGGGGCGTGGCCTCCAGTTCCGCCTGAATTTCGGGAGATTTTCGGGAGAAAATTTGTCCCGGGAGGTATTCGGGAGAGGCGCTGAATTTCGGGAGTCTCCCGGATAATCCGGGAGGGTTGGCAAGTATGCATACTGGACAAATCTGAGATATCCTGACTCTGCACCAAAATGTGCACGGTCCGTCCTCAGTCCTTTTCCCTTCCATTAAGAATTATAGAAATTGCTTTGGTGGTTTTTACATAATCCTGCAAACACACCAACCAAGTGTGACCATAAGCCATGCTGGCCTGTAGGCACAGTACAATAAACCCTTCATAGGGCCTTATTATGGCATATTTATTATGTTATCACCCAACACCACGCTGCAATACCTTATTGTTTGTCTCTTTTTCTGACGACCCACAGCCTTGTTGCAGGCTGCCGTTGAACTTCTTTAACTTCCATTCACTCACATCGTGAGCATGTTCAGTCAGACCCAAACCAGCCAACCCGACTTTGCCTTGCGTCAAACACTCACTTCACTGCAAAAACTGAAATCTAAGTAAGATGAAATATCTCAAATAAGGGTCATATTTGCTTATTTTCTGTCTGATAAGATAATTCTTCTCACTAAGCAGATTTTATGTTAGAGTGTTTTACTTGTTTTAAGGGTTTTGGTCCTAAATGGTCTCAGAAAGATATTACAGCTTGTTGCTGAGATTTGGTGACCTATATTGAGTAAAACATGCTTGAAACTAGAATATCAACTGTTGCAAAGCTGTGTCATAAAACTACTTTTTTAAAGGGGAACATTATCACAATTTCAGAAGGGTTAAAACCATTAAAAATCAGTTCCCAGTGGCTTATTTTATATTTCGAAGTTTTTTTCAAAATTTTACCCATCACGCAATATCCCTAAAAAAAGCTTCAAAGTGCCTGATTTTAACCATCGTTATATACACCCGTCCATTTTCCTGTGACGTCACATAGTGAAGCCAACACAAACAAACATGGCGGATAAAACAGCAAGCTATAGCGACATTAGCTCGGATTCAGACTCGGATTTCAGCGGCTTAAGCGATTCAACAGATTACGCATGTATTGAAACGGATGGTTGTAGTGTGGGGGCAGGTAGCGAAAACGAAATTGAAGAAGAAACTGAAGCTATTGAGCCATATCGGTTTGAACCGTATGCAAGCGAAACCGACGAAAACGACACGACAGCCAGCGACACGGGAGAAAGCAAGGACGAATTCGGCGATCGCCTTCTAACCAACGATTGGTATGTGTTTCTTTGGCATTAAAGGAAACTAACAACTATGAACTAGGTTTACAGCATATGAAATACATTTGGCAACAACATGCACTTTGAGAGTGCAGACAGCCCAATTTTCATCAATTAATATATTCTGTAGACATACCCTCATCCGCGCTCTTTTCCTGAAAGCTGATTTGTCCAGTTTTGGAGTTGATGTCAGCAGGCCAGGGAAGCTAGGGTCGATATTCTTCTCTTGATCATCTTCGGGACGGTGTGAGCCAAGACATCCAGGGGGTTTAGCTCGCTCGTCTGCGGGAACAAACTGCCGCCATTGCTTGCCGTGCTACCGAGGTCCTTTGTCCCTGAATTGCTCACACACTCCGGCAGATTCAATGGGGGTCTGGCGGCAGATTTCTTTGACTTTATCGTTGGAAATGCATCTGCTTTGAGTGTCGCAGGATATCCACACATTCTTGCCATCTCTGTCGTAGCATAGCTTTCGTCGGTAAAGTGTGCGGAACAAACGTCCAATTTCATGCCACTTTCGCATCTTTGGGCCACTGGTGCAACTTGAATCCGTCCCTGTTCGTGTTGTTACACCCTCCGACAACACACCGACGAGGCATGATGTCTCCAAGGTACGGAAAACAGTCGAAAAAACGGAAAATAACAGAGCTGATTTGACTCGGTGTTTGAGAAAATGGCGGATTGCTTCCCGATGTGACGCCACGTTGTGACGTCATCGCTCCGAGAGCGAATATTAGAAAGGCGTTTAATTCGCCAAAATTCACCCGTTTAGAGTTCGGAAATCGGTTAAAAAAATATATGGTCTTTTTTCTGCAACATTAAGGTATATAATGACACTTACATAGGTCTGGTGATAATGTTCCCCTTTAAAGTAATAATTTCTTAAAACAAAATCATGACTTTGACACAATTGTGTCTCATATTTAAAACAGATGACAGCCAAATGGACTTTGCTGTTTTATTTTCAATGAAACAATAGAAAATACGTACTCATATAGTAGTACAGTTGGCACAGTACAGTAAACTGACAGTTAATATTTAAACATTTAACATGTGCAACATTTCTAACAATTTTGAACAGAAATAGTTCATGCACATTCAGGTAAATTATTCAAAATTACAATTTAAAATTTTTTGGCTGGGGGCCAGGACGTATATATGCGCACTAATTGACTGAAAGAGCACGCACTTGGCACGATGATGTCATGTTATCAATGGAAAAATGCATTTTTAGACCATATGATTTGCCGAGAGTAACAAGCGGTTGCCTTGTTGCCTTTCCATTAAGAACAACAAATGAGTTTTTAGTATAAGTTTGCTGGTTTCAAGAAATGTAATGCCGAGCCCATAAATGGCACTAGCATTTACTTAATTTCAGTGACGTGCGGTCACTAGAGGCAGGTGAGGCGGGGCCTCACCTGCCATCATGAAAAGAAAAAAAATGTAAAAAGAAAAAAAAATGTAAAAAGAAAAAAAATTAATTAAATTGTTATATGTATCCAGTGATTATACTATAAAGTTATTTTCCATTTAACTTCACCAGTTTTAGATTATTTTTATTCAAAATCGCTGAATTTTCACATTTGCCGTTCAAATACTGAGAAGAGACGGTGCGGTGATCAGCAGCCAGTTGAGGCACGTCACTCAGATGTGCCTCACCATGGATTGCGGACTCGGCTAACTGGTCTCACGGTCTCACTGCTGTGCAGTGAGACCGTGAGACCATCGCTATATGAATTATATTATACATTTCCATAGTTTAGTTAGCTGAGGTATATAATGTACAGTGTATTTTGTCAACAACTGTATGTGTGTAAAGTATTTCTTGTGCTGAGCAATCATAAAACTGCTGCAAAGATGCACTGTGTGAGGCTCGCGTAATCCCGCCTCCTGGTGCCGGTTAATGCACCCTCCGCCGCAGACTGCACCCCCCGACGCGAGCGCCACACCAACCAAAGCCCACACCCAAACCCTCCACGTGCAAGATCGAATCCACCCAAAAAAAGTCACTTAACAAGAAGCCAAAAAGTGCAAAAACAACAATGCTCACGCCGGAGGAGCCGTGAACGACTGCAGGGACACAACATTAGGTACACCTGCAGACTGCAGCACGGATTTCATATTTCATTCATTCACAACTCCTCCAACACGAACACCACTGTTCCCGCACTTATAAGTAAAGGTAAGACCATTTTTTATTAAATGTGCTTTTTTGTGTGCTACAGTTTGTATGTGTAAAGTTAAAGTTAAGTTAAAGTACCAATGATTGTCACACACACACTAGATGTGGTGAAATGTGTCCTCTGCATTTGACCCATCCTCTTGCTCACCCCCTGGGATGTGAGGGGAGCAGTGGGCAGCAGCGGCGTCGCGCCCGGGAACAATTGTTGGTGATTTAACCCCCAATTCCAACCCTTGATGCTGAGTGCCAAGCAGGGAAGAATGCTGGTATGAGCTTTTAAACATAACCCGTTAACTGCTGCCAATCAAATGGTGAATAAGATACTCTTTAGGGTTCATATGTTTGTAAATCTGACTGTGATGAAGTCAGTGCCTCACCAACCATCAACCTCACCGCACGTCACTGGTGAGAATATACTTATTTAAAGGTATTTTTGGGTTCATTGAGGTTAGCTAATTTTCCTTGTTTTGGAAAGTCTTGACAAGCCAAATTTTCTTGTTCTATTGGCAGATAATTTTGCTTAGTTCAAATAAAATACCCCCTAATTTTTACTTTTCTTGTTTTTGAACACTGACTTTTTGCAGCATGTGGCCCTGCCGGCCTTTTCCCACAGCGACCGGCCGAGCTGCATCTTCTCCGATTCCCGCTGACCACCCCTAGCCCGCCTTCACTACCTCGGCCTGCAGCTGATCTGTGCAGCTCAGGCTTGCATCATGCTTCGTCTTCTCTATTCTCAACTGTAGAAATGCAACACGCTACCCACAAAGAAGTTAGGGGTAACATCGGGTGAAATTCTACCCTGACAGCGAACTTAATTTGACCTTCTTTAAACTTTGCAAAGCACACGTTTTTTACCACTTTTTTGCACAACAAATCCAAAACAGGTGTGCGATCCACGATTGGAACAATACGTGTCCTGCTTCAATTAGAAGCGGTCTTAGGACGATCCTCTTCATCCTGCGGTTTTGCATTCTGACGTCGTGGAACCAAGACAACGACGAAGAAATGAGCAACAGAACCTCACCACTGCAGGATGTTTTGGTGTTGTCAGAGGGAAGAGGCCAGGGAGTTTAGAGTGTCACCAGCAGGTTGACATGTGTTATTATGACATGAAAAAAATTACTTTATCCTACCGAAGCAGAGGGGGGGGGGCTCCATCCCTTCTGGCTGAAAGCTTTACTTAAAGGGGTCATATTGGAATAATACATTGTTTTCCTACATTTAAAACGCTTCAATGTGGACTACCTAGCATGTAATGGTTTTTTACAGACCAACTTCAAGCCTCTTTCTGGCCTTCTCTTCAAAGAGCGTTGTCTTGATACCAGTGACGTGCAGTCACTAGAGGCAGGTGAGGCCCTGCCTCACCTGCCATCATGGAAAGAAAAAAAATTTAAAAATATTTTTTTTTTTATTAAATTGTTATATATATATCCAGTGATTATACTATAAAGTTATTTTCCATTTAAATTCACCCGTTTTAGAATATTTTTATTTAAAATCGCTGAATTTTCACATTTGCCGTTCAAATACTGAGAAGAGACGGTGCGGTGATCAGCAGCCAGTTGAGGCACGTCGCTCAGTGCCTCACCATGGATTGCGGACTCGGCTAACTGCTGGCCTGCTGTGCAGTGAGACCGTATTGCTATATGAATTATATTATACATTTCCATAGTTTAGTTAGCTGAGGTATATAATGTACAGTGTATTTTGTCAACAACTGTATGTGTGTAACGTATTTCTTGTGCTGAGCGATCATAAAACGGCTGCAAAAGACGCACTGGCTGAGGCTCGCCTCCTGCACCCCCGCCGTAGAATGCACGGTAACCCCTGACGGGAGTGTTATATCAACTAAAGCCCACACTTAAACTTTCCACGTGCAAGATTGAATATATTTAAAAAAGTTATTTCATAAGAAGCCAAAAAGTGCAAAAACAATAATGTTGGTGTTGGAGGAGTTGTGAATGACTGCAGGGCCACAACATTAGGTACACCTGCAGACTGCAGGTGTACCTAATTCACAACTCCTCCAACACGAACATTATTGTTTTTGCACTTTTTGGCTTCTTATTAAATAACTTTTGTAACCTATTTTTATGGGCTTTCCTCTTTGTGATGTTAAGTTCCTGTTATGCGCTGTTATACAGTATATGCCTTGAGCTCTTATTTTGAAGGGCGGAAGTGATGACAGGTTGGAGTTGAGCGGAAGTTTTTGAAAGAAGGTAAATAAAGTGGTCCTCGTGTAAACTGGAGCCTCCGTGTTTGTTATTTTGTAGTTTCATACAGTATAGGCGACATTTATAAACCCTCGGTTACACTTTTTTAAATAGATTCAATCTTGCACGTGGAAAGTTTAAGTGAGGGCTTTAGTTGATATAACACTCTCGCCAGGGGGTGCATTAATCCAGCACAACAGCGGCTCATGGACTTATTTTATAAGTAAAGGTAAGACCATAATAACTTTTTTTTTTTAATTAAATGTGCTTTTTTGTGTGCTACAGTTTGTATGTGTAAAGTTAAAGTTAAGTTAAAGTACCAATGATTGTCACACACACACTAGGTGTAATGAAATGTGTCCTCTGCATTTGACCCATCCCCTTGATCACCCCCTGGGAGGTGAGGGGAGCAGTGGGCAGCAGCGGCGCCGCGCCCGGGAATAATTTTTGGTGATTTAATAACCCCCAATTCCAACCCTTGATGCTGAGTGCCAAGCAGGGAAGAATGCTGGTATGAGCTTTTAAACATAACCCGTTAACTGCTGCCAATCAAATGGTGAATAAGATACTCTTTAGGGTTCATATGTTTGTAAATCTGACTGCCTCACCAGCCATCAACCTCACCGCACGTCACTGCGCCGGTACCAAAATGTATTTCGATACTTTTCTTAATAAAGGGGACCACAAAAAAATGGCATTATTGGCTTTATTTTAACAAAAAAATGTTTACGGTACATTAAACATATGTTTATTATTGCAATCGAAGAACGATGTTGTCCTTAAATAAAATAGTGAACATACTAGACAACTTGTCTTTTAGTAGTAAGTAAGCAAACAAAGGCTCCTAATTAGTCTGCTGACGTATGCAGTAACATATTGTGTCATTTATACACCTATTATTTTGTCAAAATTATAAAGGACAAGCTGTAAAAATTGATTATTAATCTACTTGTTCATTTACTGTTAATATATCCTTATAAAAAAAAAAAATCTCAGGACCAAACAAAAATGTATGAATGGCAACAGGAGAAAATAGAGCATGTACTTTCTGCCACCTAGTGGAAGAGCATTGTAATTGTTCTGTCTAAGCACAGATAGATGAAAATACATTCATGTAGTAGATAAATAATCATTCTTCGCACTAATTAAGTGAAATTGGATAATGTCTTTCAGCACACCTGATGATGATTACTGCCTTCCAGAACCATGTTTCTGTGTTTTAATTACTTTACATCAGGGGTGTCAAACTCAAATACAGAGTGGGCCACAATTTAAAACTGAACAAAGCCGCGGGCCAAGGTTGAACAAATTAACCTTTTTAATAGGGACCCAAACAAGTTTTGCATTAAATATTGAACAAGCAAGGCTTATATAACTTTATAGTGACATGCAAAATAGAGTTTCAAATAATAATGATAATAATTAAAAAATATCAATGGCATATCAAATACAATTTAAATAAAAATTGAATGCCTCTTTTCTATTTGCAGCCTTCTGAGGTAAATATCAACATTAACTTATTCCACAGGCTAATACATTTGAAAATAAAATAACAATGAATAAACCAACCATTCAGGACTTTAAACTGCTCAGTTTGCAACACACTGATCTAATCTGATGTGCCCAAGCCAGATACCTGCCATCTTTTCTTGGATGCTATTTCATTAATGTCGGGGCTCAGGCTTTGAGCTGAGGCAACCTTCATTATCGAACAAAGGTGTTCATCAGTCATTATATCTCGCATTCCACAGTCCTCTATGAGCTGTCGCGTCCGCTTTTCATCCCTACTAACAACGTGCCGGCCCAGTCGCAAGATATGAGCGGCTTCTGTACGCACACATACGCGAATGCAACGCATACTTCATCGACAGCGATACAGTTTACACTGAGAGTGGCCGTATAAGCAACTTTAACATTGTTAGAAATATGCGCCACACTGTGAATCCACACCAAACAAGAATGACAAACACATTTTGGGAGAACATCCGCACAGTAACACAACATAAACACAACAGAACAAATACCCAGAACCCTTTGCAGCACTAACTCTTCCGGGACGCGACAATATACACCCCCCGCTACCCCCAAACAACACTTTACATCAATACATTATTTTTAACACATGTTTTCATATTACAATTACACAAGGGGAAAATAAATACATGTGCGTGCGTGTTAGTGAATCTTAAACTACAGTATATTAGATTCACCTTATGTGGTTCTGAAAACTATTTTTGGGACTTTGAAATCTTTCAGACTCTTTTTCGATAAACCCACCACAAATGTACAGGAATAAATAAGTGAAATGTAATTTTTAAATTAATACCTCGCATTTTTTTATGGGCCATTGACATCGCCGTACTGATCACGCTGCTCCGACAGTGCATCCGGAAAGTATTCACAGCACGGGCGTCACTAGGTTTGAAGAATAGGGCGGGGGCTTAGCTCAGACGAGCCCCCCCGGGAGGTTCCTGTGATGCTTGCGCGCGAGCAAAACATTTTTTGCACTTGCTAGATGTTTTCGCTCACAACTTATTGGCACTGTATTACAATTACACAACACTAAATACATATATACAGTCGTGGTCAAAAGTTTACATACACTTGTAAAGAACATAATGTATTGTGGCCAAACAGCTCAATTTTTGTTTCATCTGACCACAGAACTTTCCTCTAGAAGGTCTTATCTTTGTCCATGTGATGTCAGATGAAACAAAAATTGAGCTGTTTGGCCACAATACCCAGCAATATGTTTAGAGGACTGCGATGAGGTTGCGACTTGTCCAGGGTGTACACCGCCTTCCGCCCGATTGTAGCTGAGATAGGCTCCAGCGCCCCCCGCGACCCCAAAGGGAATAAGCGGTAGAAAATGGATGGATGGATGTTTAGAGGAAAAAAGGTGAGGTCCTTAATCCCAGGAACACCATGCCTACCGTCAAACATGGTGGTGGTAGTATTATGCTCTGGGCCTGTTTTGCTGCCAATGGAACTGGTGCTTTACAGAGAGTAAATGGGACAATGAAAAAGGAGAATTACCTCCAAATTCTTCAGGACAAGCTAAAATCATCAGCCCGGAGGTTGGGTCTAGGGCACAGTTGGGTGCTCCAACAGGACAATTGACCCCAAACACACGTCAAAAGTGGTAAAGGAATGGCTAAATCAGGCTAGAATTAAGGTTTTGGAATGGCCTTCCCAAAGACGTGTGGACAATGCTGAAGAAACAAGTCCATGTCAGAAAACCAACACATTTATCTGAACTTCATCAATTTTGTCAAGAGGAGTGGTCAAAAATTCAAGCAGAAGCTTGTGGATGGCTACCAAAAGCGCCTTATTGCAGTGAAACTTGCCAAGGGACATGTAAGCAAATATTAACATTGCTGTATGTATACTTTTGACCCAGCACATTTGCTCACATTTTCAGTGGAACCATATTAAATTCATAAAAGAATCAAACTTCATGAATGTTTTTTGTGACCAACAAGTATGTGCTCCAATCACTCTATCACAAACAAATGGCATGAGATGGCCCAAACAACGCCAATGAGTTAAAGCACCAATGATTGTCACACACACACTAGGTGTGGTGAAATTTGTCCTCTGCATTTGACCCATCCCCTTGATCACCCCCTGGGATGCGAGGGGAGCAGTGGGCAGCAGCGGCGCCGCGCCCGGGAATAATTGTTGGTGATTTAACCCCCAATTCCAACCCTTGATGCTGAGTGCCAAGCAGGGAAGAATGCTGGTATGAGCTTTTAAACATAACCCGTTAACTGCTGCCAATCAAATGGTGAATAAGATACTCTTTAGGGTTCATATGTTTGTAAATCTGACTGTGATGAAGTCAGTGCCTCACCGCACGTTACTGGCGCATACTATATACCCGGCGGCATTTCAAGGAAATACGGTGGTCCTAAAGAGGTAGGCATTTTTCCGAGGTCTCACGAAGGTAACAAATACAAGAATGTGTGTGTGCGCTGAAGAAAGCCAAAAGCTGGTGTTGGAAAATGTTTTCTTTGAGGAGAATCAGAGGGGAGTCTGAGCGCGGCTGCTGAGGTGTGTGCTTTCTGCCGACTGACCTCAGAGGTTTGCCTTCGGGTTTAACTCTGCTGTGCAAACTGCAGTTTATCATTGTGGTAAAAAAAAGATGAATAACGCAGCGAGACGTCTGTGTCACGGCGACGCATCAAAAAGCTCCGAAGTTTCTTTCACGTGACGCCTGCGAGAAACACGACGGTGGGAAGTTCAAGCCGACGTGGTTGGTAGAGGCAGAGGGAGACGATTTTCCACAATATTGACTGTCAAGTGCTCTAAATTAATAATTCAAAGCTAAGCAAATTGATTATGCAACCAGAACCTAATTTACCTGCAATAAGCAAGCAGAGACAAAAGATGGATTCTCCATTATCCATCCAATTTCCTAATCTCATCTCCCCCGTCTGGCCTAAATGCATGTTGACATGAAAACAGTCACGACTGTGACGGAGACTGCAGGATCGTGAGGTCATATACAAAAATATTGCCGTCTGTAGTAATTATTCATCTGGTCTTTTCCGCAAGGAATGAAAAAGCCCATTAGACTTGGGTATTTTTGGTCCGGTCAATTAAAGGGGAACATTATCACCAGACATATGTAAGTGTCAATATATACCTTGATGTTGCAGAAAAAAGACCATATATTTTTTTAACCGATTTCCGAACTCTAAATGGGTGAATTTTGGCGAATTAAATGCCTTTCTAATATTCGCTCTCGGAACGATGACGTCACAACGTGGCGTCACATCGGGAAGCAATCCACCATTTTCTCAAACACCGAGTCAAATCAGCTCTGTTATTTTCCGTTTTTTCGACTGTTTTTCCGTACCTTGGAGACATCATGCCTCGTCGGTGTGTTGTCGGAGGGTGTAACAACACGAACAGGGACGGATTCAAGTTGCACCAGTGGCCCAAAGATGCGAAAGTGGCAAGAAATTGGACGTTTGTTGCGCACACTTTACCGACGAAAGCTATGCTACGACAGAGATGGCAAGAATGTGTGGATATCCTGCGACACTCAAAGCAGATGCATTTCCAACGATAAAGTCAAAGAAATCTGCCGCCAGACCCCCATTGAATCTGCCGGAGTGTGTGAGCAATTCAGGGACAAAGGACCTCGGTAGCACGGCAAGCAATGGCGGCAGTTTGTTCCCGCAGACGAGCGGGCTAAACCCCCTGGATGTCTTGGCTCACACCGTCCCTTAAACTGGACGGATCAGCTTTCAGGAAAAGAGCGCGGATGAGGGTATGTCTACAGAATATATTAATTGATGAAAATTGGGCTGTCTGGACTCTCAAAGTGCATGTTGTTGCCAAACGTATTTCATATGCTGTAAACCTAGTTCATAGTTGTTAGTTTCCTTTAATGCCAAACAAACACATACCAATCGTTGGTTAGAAGGCGATCGCCGAATTCGTCCTCGCTTTCTCCCGCGTCGCTGGCTGTCGTGTCGATTTCGTCGGTTTCGCTTGCATACGGTTCAAACCGATATGGCTCAATAGCTTCAGTTTCTTCTTCAATTTCGTTTTTGCTACCTGCCTCCACACTACAACCACCCGTTTCAATACATTCGTAATCTGTTGAATCGCTTAAGCCGCTGAAATTCGAGTCTGAATCCGAGCTAATGTCGCTATAGCTTGCTGTTCTTTCCGCCATGTTTGTTTGTGTTGGCTTCACTATGTGACGTCACAGGAAAATGGACGGGTGTATATAACGATGGTTAAAATCAGGCACTTTGAAGCTTTTTTTAGGGATATTGCGTGATGGGTAAAATTTTGAAAACAACTTGGAAAAATATAATAAGCCACTGGGAACTGATTTTTAATGGTTTTAACCATTCTGAAATTGTGATCATGTTCCCCTTTAAAGAGAACCACAGAACTTTCCTCTGGAAGATCTTATCTTTGTCCATGTGATGTCAGATGAAACAAACATTGAGCTGTTTGGCCACAATACCCAGCAGTATGTTTGGAGGAGAAAAGGTGAGGCCTTTTAATCCCAGGAACACAACAACTACCGTCAAGCATGGTGGTGGTAGTTTTATGCTCTGGGCCGGTTTTGCTGCCAAAGGAACTGGGGAAGGCTATGCAGAACGAAACTAAAACTGAACCAGCTACAAAGTAAACAAAAACAGAATGCTGGACGACAGCAAAGACTTCCTGTGGAGCAAAGACATTGTACATCCGAACATGACATGACAACAACAATGTCCCCACAAAGAAGGATAAAAACAACTTAAATATTCTAAAACAAAGTAGATGCGGGGAATATTGCTCAAAGGAAGACACGAAACTGCTACAGGAAAATACCAAAAAAAGAGAAAAAGCCACCAAAATAGGAGCGCAAGACAAGAACTAAAACACTACACACAGGAAAACAGCAAAAAAGTCCAAATAAGTCAGGGTGTGATGTGACAGGTGGTGACAGTACACCTACTTTGAGACAAGAGCTATATTGATGCATGCTTGGTTATGGTTTAAAGTCATATCCAACAGACTTTTTACTGTCAACTGAGTTTCGTTTTTTAATGATTTCTGCTGGTGGTGTGCCTCCGCATTTTTTCAACGCAAAAAAGGTTGAAAAACACTGGTTTACTCAATGTAAAGTGCTTTTTTACAAACAAAATATTTTATTATAATTATTATTAAAAGCGCCTTATTGCATTGAAACTTGCCAAGGGACACTTTTTGACCACGACTGTAAATTGCACACACAAAAAAAGTAATGTACTTGTGACTGCCCATTGACAGCAGGGGGCACTGTTGCGCCGTCCGTACCGCAATGGTCTGCTGAAAGTGATGTAACCCCAAAAGGCCAGAAGGTGGCAGTGTTTCTTCGCTACAAAACTTGTCGGGCCATTTAAAAAATTTTTTTTTTTTTTTAGGCTCTCTCTGGGGGATGCGGCGTCTTCAGACACGATGGGATGACGGCAAGAAGAAAATCACAACCCAAGATGGCAGCCCGAGTGAACGGGGGGGAGAACGGGGGGTGTCAGAGGACCGAAACGGGAATGCGGGTTGGAGGTCAGACAGAAGGGCACAGTGTGAGGGACGGATTAAAAGTGCCGGAACACACGAGGCAGAGGGGAGAGCGGAGGGATGCTATCAAGCAGCTGAGGCTGCAGGAGTCAGGGAGGGCTGTGTGGGTAGGCTTGTTTGCTCTTATCTCAGCCTTGGACGGCTTTAGCGCGACAGCCATGCACCGGAATCCTATTTAACTGCATTATTAATGTCTCTTGATTGCTTTGTGAATGTCACACAATCACGTTCTGACAAACCCCCCGCTTGATTGGAGACTAAAAATCAAGCAAGTCTTTGTAAGAAGGAATAATGTCTTCTTCCCACTCCTTCCTAATGCTCTCGCTTCATTATGTACACACTCACTTTTCATCACCGACTTCTTATTATGCACATTTTCACACAGGAGTGCAGGTAACGGAAACAGGAGACTTGCTGTCGCTCAGATTGCTTTTCATAATGTGCCTCGCACAGACAACTGCACCCCTGGCACCTGTGCGCCTATGCCAAGAACTTGATGTGCGCACGATGTTGTGCAATTAAACAAATGAAGACTTTATCGTGTCATCTTGCTGCCCATAAACTGATAGAAAAAGGCTAATGCGATATCTCACATGAGACAATTCCCCCACAGCAAGATTCTAAAAAAAGCATAACCCTAATAATAATAAATATAATAACATTATTATAGTATAGTCGATAGGATAGTCGAACCTCGGATTCAGGAGGAACAGTGTGGTTTTCGTCCTGGTCGTGGAACTGTGGACCAGCTCTATACTCTCGGCAGGGTCCTTGAGGGTGCATGGGAGTTCGCCCAACCAGTCTACATGTGTTTTGTGGACTTGGAGAAGGCATTCGACCGTGTCCCTCGGGAAGTCCTGTGGGGAGTGCTCAGAGAGTATGTGGTATCGGACTGTCTGATTGTGGCGGTCCGCTCCCTGTATGCTCAGTGCCAGAGCTTGGTCCGCATTGCCGGCAGTAAGTCGGACACGTTTCCAGTGAGGGTTGGACTCTGCCAAGGCTGCCCTTTGTCACCGATTCTGTTCATAACTTTTATGGACAGAATGTCTAGGCGCAGTTATGGCGTTGAGGGGATCTGGTTTGGTGGCTGCAGGATTAGGTCTCTGCTTTTTGCAGATGATGTGGTCCTGATGGCTTCATCTGGCCAGGATCTTCAGCTCTCGCTGGATCGGTTCGCAGCCGAGTGTGAAGCGACTGGGATGAGAATCAGCACCTCCAAGTCCGAGTCCATGGTTCTCGCCCGGAAAAGGGTGGAGTGCCATCTCCGGGTTGGGGAGGAGATCTTGCCCCAAGTGGAGGAGTTCAAGTACCTCGGAGTCTTGTTCACGAGTGAGGGAAGAGTGGATCGTGAGATCGACAGGCGGATCCGTGCGGCGTCTTCAGTAATGCGGACGCTGTATCGATCCGTTGTGGTGAAGAAGGAGCTGAGCCGGAAGGCAAAGCTCTCAATTTACCGGTCGATCTACGTTCCCATCCTCACCTATGGTCATGAGTTTTGGGTTATGACCGAAAGGACAAGATCACGGGTACAAGCGGCCGAAATGAGTTTCCTCCGCCGGGTGGCGGGGCTTTCCCTTAGAGATAGGGTGAGAAGCTCTGCCATCCGGGGGGAGCTCAAAGTAAGGCCGCTGCTCCTCCACATCGAGAGGAGCCAGATGAGGTGGTTCGGGCATCTGGTCAGGATGCCACCCGAACGCCTCCCTAGGGAGGTGTTTAGGGCACGTCCGACCGGTAGGAGGCCGCAGGGAAGGCCCAGGACACGTTGGGAAGACTATGTCTCCCGGCTGGCCTGGGACCGCCTCGGGGTCCCACAGGAAGAGCTGGACGAAGTGGCTGGGGAGAGGGAAGTCTGGGCTTCCCTGCTTAGGCTGCTGCCCCCGCGACCCAACCTCGGATAAGCGGAAGAAGATGGATGGATGGATGGATGCTTAATGGTTGTGTGAAGCTATTTATTGGCAAACACCTGTGTTTACTCTTTCTAAATCAAAATGACAAAAGAAAGTACCCAAACGACCCTGATCAAAAGTTTACATACCCCAGTGACTTTGATCTGATAACATGCACAAAAGTTGACACAAACAGGTTTGAATGGCTAATCAAGGCTCCAATCCTCACCTGTGACATGTTTGTTTGTAACTAATGTGTGTGTATAAAAGGTCAGTGAGTTTCTGGGCTTCTGACAGACCATTGCATCTTCCATCCAGTGCTGCACAGATGTTTCTGGATTCTGAGTCATGGGGAAGGCAAAATAATTGTCAAAGGATCTGCGAGAAAAGGTAATTGAACTGCATAAAACAGGAAAGGGGTATAAAAAGATATCCAAGGAATTGAGAATGCCAATCAGCAGTGTTCAAACACTGATTAAGAAGTGGAAAATGATGGATTCAGGTAGACCAGCAAAGATTTCCGCCACAACTGCCAAGAAAATTGTTCGAGATGCAAAGAAAAAAGGAGGCACTTGAAGAAAAATGGGCTGCATGGTCGAGTCGCCAGAAGAAAGCTATCACTCCAAATTACTTTGTTCCAGAAGTTTTGAGGCTTGTCTCTGTGCTGTTTGGCGTAATGTAAGCGGGATACTTTGTGACATTTGCACAGAAATGGCTTTCTTCTGGCGACTCGACCATGCAGCCCATTTTTCTTCAAGTGCCTCCTCCTTATTGTGCATCTTGAAACAGCCACACCACCATTTTTCAGAGAGTCCTGTATTTCAGCTGAAGTTATTTGTGGATTTTTTTTTTGCATCGCGAACAATTTTCCTGGCAGTTGTGGCTGAAATCTTTGCTGGTCTACCTGAATCCTTCATTTTCCACTTCTTAATCAGCTTTTGAACACTGCTGATTGGCATTCTCAATTCCTTGGATATCTTTTTATACCCCTTTCCTGTTTTATGCAGTTCAATTGCCTTTTCTCGCAGATCCTTTGACATTTAATTTGCCTTACCCATGACTCAGAATCCAGAAACATCTGTGCAGCACTGGATGAAAGATGCAATAGTCTGTCAGAAGCCCAGAAACTCACTGACCTTTTATACGGACACAATAATTACAAACAAACATGTCACAGGTGAGGATTGGAACCTTGATTAGCCATTCAAACCTGTTTGTGTCAACTTTTGTGCATGTTATCAGATCAAAGTCACTGGGGTATGTAAACTTTTGATCAGGGTCACTTGGGTACTTTCTTTTGTCATTTTGATTTAAAAAGATTAAACACAGTTGTTTGCCAATAAATAGCTTCACACAACCATTAAGCATGAGTGGAAGAAAGTTTTTTGTGTTATCATTCATATTCTCTGAAGAATTGCATAGACATCATAAATTCTCCCAGGGTACGTAAACTTATGAGCATGACTGTAAGTATAGTATGAATGTTGAAAAGGTTTGAAGGTTGAAGAGTTTGAATTTCCAGGAAAAACAGAATTTGGTTTGGAACTTGGGAAAGTGTTAGTTGGATGAGTACAATGTGTTGATGTTGGAATGGTTTGAATAGGTTGAAAAATGTGCGAATTGTGGAAGACAATTAATTTTAAATGAATTAAATTTCCCTGAAAACTTGGAATTCTTGGAAATCCGGGAATTAAAAAAAATGACAGAATGACAGCACACTATTTTGAACTGGCTGAAATTTTGGAGGTGGAATGGTTTGAATCTGATGAAAAATGTGGGAATTGTGTAACTTTGAAAAATAGCCCATTCATTTCTTGGAAATTTGGGAATTTCGCGAAAAGCTGGAATTTTTTGGAAAATGTTAAAAGACTTGAATGTTTTAAATGAGTTGAAATGCGGTTGGTGTTGGATTTTTTTCAAAACGTTTTTTTAATTTTTAATTTAATTTTTAAACATTTTTAATTGAGAAATGGTATTAATAAGCAACTTAGTTTGTTTGGACGGTGCAACGATTGAAGTGGGTTGAAAAATGTGGAAGGAGTATTTGCCAGAAAAAAGGGTCAAAAAAGGGTTTGAAAAAAATGGAATCCAGGGAATTCCTGGAATTTTTTTGAACTTGGAAAAATTATTGTTTGCATTTCCAGGATGAGTGAAACATGTTGAAGGTGAAGTGGTGTGAATCGGTCGAAAAATGTGGAAATGGTGGGGAAGTTTGAAAAATGGCCAATTAATTTTGTATGGGAAAAATGTCTCGGAAAACCTGGAATTCTAGAAATTTTTGGAATTTGTCAAGGCAAAGCCCGCGATTCCCGAATAGGCCGAACAGTTAGAAGTTGGAACGGGTTGAATGGGATGAAAAATGTGGAAGGTAGAGTGTGCCAAAATCTGGAGAAGAATAAAAACCATATGTGTGAATGCTTTGGAGCATTCACACAATAATAGTAGTTGAAGAGTTTGAATTTCCAGGAAAAACAGAATTTGGTTTGGAATTTTGGAAAGTGTTAGTTGGATGAGTGGAATGTGTTGATGTTGGAATGATTTGAATAGGTTAAAAAATGTACGAATTGTGGAAGTTGAAAAAATTGACAATTCATTTTGATTGGGGAAAATGTCCCTGAAAACTGGGAATTCTTGGAAATCCAGTATTTTTTTTTTAAATTGTTGAAGGAGAGCACATAATTTTAAACAGGCTGAATATTTTGGAGTTGGAACGGTTTGAATCTGATGGAAAATGTGGGAATTGTGTAACTTTGAAAAATGGCCCATTCATTTCATGGAAATTTGGGAATTTCGCGAAAAGCGGGAGTTTTTTGGAAAATGTTAAAAGACTTGAATGTTCTAAATGAGTTGAAATGGTTGGTGTTGGATTTTTTTCAAATCGGTCGAGAAATGTTGACAAAGTCCATCCATCCATCCATCTTCTTCCGCTTATCCGAGGTCGGGTCACGGGGGCAGCAGCTTAAGCAGGGAAGCCCAGACTTTCCTCTCCCCAGCCACTTCGTCCAGCTCCTCCCGGGGGATCCCGAGGCGTTCCCAGGCCAGCCGGGAGAGATAGTCTTCCCAGCGTGTCCTGGGTCTTCCCTGTGGCCTCCTACCGGTCGGACGTGCCCGAAACACCTTCCTAGGGAGGCGTTCGGGTGGCATCCTGACCAGATGCCCGAACCACCTCATCTGGCTCCTCTCCATGTGGAGGAGCAGCGGCTTTACTTTGAGCTTCCCCCGAATGACAGAGCTTCTCACCCTATCTCTAAGGGAGAGCCCCGCCACTCGGCGGAGGAAACTCATTTCGGCCGCTTGTACCCGTGATCTTGTCCTTTCGGTCATGACCCAAAGCTCATGACCATAGGTGAGGATGGGAACGTAGATCGACCGGTAAATTGAGAGCTTTGCCTTCCGGGTCAGCTCCTTCTTCACCACAACGGATCGATACAGCGTCCGCATTACTGAAGACGCCGCACCGTTCCGCCTGTCGATCTCACGATCCACTCTTCCCCCACTCGTGAACAAGACTCCGAGGTACTTGAACTCCTCCACTTGGGGCAAAATCTCCTCCCCAACCCGGAGATGGCACTCCACCCTTTTCCGGGCGAGAACCATGGACTCGGACTTGGAGGTGCTGATTCTCATCCCAGTCGCTTCACACTCGGCTGCTAACCGATCCAGTGAGAGCTGAAGATCCTGGCCAGATGAAGCCATCAGGACCACATCATCTGCAAAAAGCAGAGACCTAATCCTGCAGCCACCAAACCAGATCCCCTCAACGCCTTGACTGCGCCTAGAAATTCTGTCCATAAAAGTCATGAACAGAATCGGTGACAAAGGGCAGCCTTGGCGGAGTCCAACCCTCACTGGAAACGTGTCCGACTTACTGCCGGCAATGCGGACCAAGCTCTGGCACAGAGCATACAGGGAGCGGACTGCCACAATCAGACAGTCCGATACCCCATACTCTCTGAGCACTCCCCACAGGACTTCCCGAGGGACACGGTCGAATGCCTTCTCCAAGTCCACAAAACACATGTAGACTGGTTGGGCAAACTCCCATGCACCCTCAAGGACCCTGCCGAGAGTATAGAGCTGGTCCACAGTTCCACGACCAAGACGAAAACCACACTGTTCCTCCTGAATCCGAGGTTCGACTATCCGGCGTAGCCTCCTCTCCGGTACACCTGAATAGACCTTACCAGGAAGGCTGAGGAGTGTGATCCCACTATAGTTAGAACACACCCTCCGGTTCCCCTTCTTAAAGAGAGGAACCACCACCCCGGTCTGCTAATCCAGAGGCACCGCCCCCGATGTCCACGCGATGCTGCAGAGTCTTGTCAACCAAGACAGCCCCACAGCATCCAGAGCCTTAAGGAACTCCGGGCGGATCTCATCTACCCCTGGGGCCTTGCCACCGAGGAGCTTTTTAACTACCTCAGCAACCTCAGCCCCAGAAATAGGAGAGTCCACCACAGACTCCCCAGGCACTGCTTCCTCAGAGGAAGACGTGTTGGTGGGATTGAGGAGGTCTTCGAAGTATTCCCTCCACCGATCCACAACTTCCGCAGTCGAGGTCAGCAGAACACCATCCTCGCCATACACGGCGTTGATAGTGCACTGCTTCCCCTTCCTGAGGCGGCGGATGGTGGTCCAGAATTGCTTCGAAGCCGTCCGGAAGTCATTTTCCATGGCTTCCCCGAACTCCTCCCATGTCCGAGTTTTTGCCTCTGCGACCGCTGAAGCCGCACACCGCTTGGCCTGTCGGTACCTGTCCGCTGCCTCAGGAGTCCTATGAGCCAAAAGAACCCGATAGGACTCCTTCTTCAGCTTGACGGCATCCCTCACCGCCGGTGTCCACCAACGGGTTCTAGGATTACCGCCACGACAAGCACCAACTACCTTGCGGCCAAAGCTCCAATCAGCCGCCTCGACAATAGAGGCGCGGAACATGGTCCATTCGGACTCAATGTCCAGCACCTCCCTCGTGACATGTTCAAAGTTCTTCCGGAGGTGGGAATTGAAACTCTCTCTGACAGGAGACTCTGCCAGACGTTCCCAGCAAACCCTCACAATGCGTTTGGGCCTGCCAGGTCTGTCCGGAATCCTCCCCCACCATCGCAGCCAACTCACCACCAGGTGGTGATCGGTAGAAAGCTCCGCCCCTCTCTTCACCCGAGTGTCCAAAACATGAGGCCGCAAATCGGATGACACAACTACAAAGTCGATCATGGAACCGCGGCCTAGGGTGTCCTGGTGCCAAGTGCACATATGGACACCCTTATGTTTGAACATGGTGTTTGTTATGGACAATCTGTGACGGGCACAAAAGTCCAATAACAAAACACCGCTCGGGTTCAGATCCGGGCAGCCATTCTTCCCAATCACGCCTCTCCAAGTTTCACTGTCGTTGCCAACATGAGCATTGAAGTCCCCCAGTAGAACGAGGGAATCACCCGGGGGAGCACTCTCAAGTACTCCCTCGAGTGAATCCAAAAAGGGTGGGTACTCTGAGCTGCGGTTTGGCGCGTAAGCGCAAACCACAGTCAGGACCCGTTCCCCCACCCGAAGGCGGAGGGAAGCTACCCTCTCGTCCACCGGTTTGAACTCCAACGTACAGGCTCTGAGCCGGGGGGCAACAAGAATTGCCACCCCAGCTCGTCGCCTCTCACTGCCGGCAACGCCAGAGTGGAAGAGAGTCCATCCCCTCTCGAGAGAACTGGTTCCAGAGCCCTTGCTGTGCGTCGAAGTGAGTCCGACTATATCTTCTCCACCTCGCGCACTACCTCAGGCTCCTTCCCCCCCAGCGAGGTGACGTTCCACGTCCCAAGAGCTAGCTTCTGTAGCCGAGGATCGGACCGCCAAGTGCCCTGCCTTCGGCTTCCGCCCAGCTCACATTGCACCCGACCTCTATGACCCCTGCTATGGGTGGTGAGCCCATTGGAGGGGGGACCCACGTTGCCTCTTCGGGCTGTGCCCGGCCGGGTCCCATGGGGACCAGGCGCTCGCCATCGTGCCCCACCTCCGGGCCTGGCTCCAGAGGGGGGCCCCGGTGACCCGCGTCCGGGCGGGAATGTTGACAAAGTAACATTTTTAATTGAGAAATAGTATTAAGGAATTCCGGGATTTTTTCCAGTTCAAAAAGCAACCTAGTTTGTTTGGACGGTGAAACGTTTGAAGTGGGTAGAAAAATGTGGAAGGAGTAGTCGCCAGAAAAAAGGGTCAAAAAAGGGTTTGAAAAAAAGGAAATCCAGGGAACTCCTGGAATTTTTTTTGAACTTGGAAAGCTGATTGTTTGCATTTCCAGAATGAGTAGAACATGTTGAATGTGGAATGGTTTAAAAGGGTTAAAAAATGTGGAAATGGTGGAAGTTTGAAAAATGGCTACCTACAAGGTTGGGAGCATGGAATTGTCCAAAATGTTTTGGTATCCTGGACCATTCAAAGTTCCTTTCACGGGAACTAAGGGGCCAAGCCCAACTCTTGAAAAACAACCCCACACCATAATTCCTCCTCCACCAAATTTCACACTCGGCACAATGCAATGCGAAATGCACCATTCTCCTGGCAACCTCCAAACCCAGACTGGTCCATCAGATTGCCAGATGGAAAAGCATGATTCATCAGTCCAGAGAAGGCGTCTCCACTGCTCTAGAGTCCAGTGGGGACGTGCTTTACACCACTGCATCCCACGCTTTGCATTGGACTTGGTGATGTATGCCTTAGATGCAGGTGCCCGGCCATGGAAACCCATTCTATGAAGCTCTCTGCGTTCTGTACGTGGGCTAATTGGAAGGTCACATGAAGTTTGGAGCTCTGTAGCAACTGACTGTGCAGAAAGTCAGCGACCTCTTTGCACTATGCGCTTCAGCATGCGTTGACCCCTCTCTGTCAGTTTACGTGGCCTACATACTTGCCAACCCTCCCGATTTTTCCGGGAGGTCCCGAATTTCAGTGCCCCTCCCTTAAAATCTCCCGGGGCAACCATTCTCCCGATTTTCACCTGGACAACAATATTAAGGGCTTGCCGTGATGGCACTGCCTTTAGCGTCCGCTTTTTCACTATACCAACTGCATGCCGGCCCAGTCAAATGTTGTATGAGGCTTCTGCAGACACACGTAAGTTACTACAAAACATACTTTATCAACAGCCATACAGGTCACACTGAGGGTGGCCATATAAACAACTTTAACACTGTTACAAATATGCGCCACACTGTGAACCCACACCAAACAAGGATGACAAACACATTTCGGGAGAACATCCACACCGTAACACAACATAAACACAACAGAACAAATACCCAGAATCCCTTGCAGCCCTAACTCTTCCGGGCTACAATATACACCCCCGCTACCACCAAACCCCGCCCCGCCCCCCCACAACACAACCCCTCCCAATCTCCAAATTCGGAGGTTTCAAGGTGGGCAGGTATGGTGGCCTACCACTTTGTGGCTAAGTTGCTGTTGTTCCCAAACTCTTCCATTTTCTTATAATAAAGCTGACAGTTGACTTTGGAATATTTAGGAGCGAGGAAATTTCATGCACAGGTGGAATCCTATGACAGTTCCACACTGGAAATCACTGAGCTCCTGAGGGCGGCCCATTCTTTCACAAATGTTTGTAGAAACAGTCTCCATGCCCAAGTGCTTGATTGTATACACCTGTGGCCGGGCCAAGTGATTAGGACACCTGATTCTGATCATCTGCACTCCAGAAAAAAGACTGTATTTTCTGAGAAGGCCGAGGAAAAAAGATCTGGCTGATAACCTGCTCCCATCCTTCTATCGCTGCTCCGTTGAGTCAATACTGACCTACGGCATCTCCGTGTGGTTTTCTAGCTGCACGGTGGCAGAGAGAAAGAGATTACAGGGGGTCATAAACACGGCCCAGAAGATCACTGCATGTCCTCTTACATCTCTAGAGGACCTGCATAAGAGACACTGCAACAGGAGAGCAAACAGCATCCTCAAGGACTCATCCCACCCAGGTCACCACTGGCTTTAACTCTTGCCCTCAGGGAGGCGTTATAAGACCATCAAAGCAAGGACAAATAGACTGAAAAACAGTTTCTATCCTAGAGCTGTTATTGCCCTAAACCAGGGGTCGGCAACCTGCGGCTCTAGAGCCACATGCGGCTCTTTAGCGCTGCCCTAGTGGCTCTCTGGAGCTTTTTAAAAAATGTATGAAAAATGGAAAAAGAAAAGAAAAAATCTATTTTTGGTTTTAATACGGTTTCTGTAGGAGGACAAACATGACACAAGCATCCCTAATTGTTACAAAGCACACTGTTTATATTAAACATGCTTCACTGATTCGAGTATTTGGCGAGCGCCGTTTTGTCCTACTAATTTTGGCGGTCTTTGAACTCACCGTAGTTTGTTTACATGTATAACTTTCTCCGACTTTCTAGGACATGTTTTATGCCACCTCTTTTTCTGTCTCATTTTGTCCACAAAACCTTTAACGTTGTGCATGAAAGGTGAGTTTTGTTGATGTTATTGACTTGTGTGGAGTGCTAATCAGACATATTTGGTCACTGCATGACTGCAAGCTAATCGATGCTAGCATGCTATTTAGGCTAGCTATATGTACATATTGCATCATTATGCCTCATTTGTAGCTATATTCGAGGTCATTTAGTTTCCTTTAAGTCCTCTTGAATCAATTTATATCTCATGACACACTATCTGTATGTAATATGGCTTTTAATTTTTTGCGGCTCCAGACAGATTTGTTTTTGTATTTTTGGTCCAATATGGCTCTTTCAACATTTTGGGTTGCCGACCCCTGCCCTAAACTCTGCACTTACCTGAACACGCACCACTTTATTACTTGCTTACCTCTGATAAAGATCTACTGTGCAATATGTTTTTTTAACATTTTATTATGTTTTTAAATTTTAAATTGTTTTATTATTGTTGTTGTCTTATCACTATTTCATGTAGGTTTGTTTTAAAAGCACTGAGCTGGATTGCTGTCCAATTTCGTTGTTTTTCATACAATGACAATAAAGGTATTCTGATTCTGATTCTGATTTGGATGGGTGGCCAAATACATTATTCATTGAAATCTTCGTTTTACAATTTTATACAAATTCACACTGAAATGGTTTCTCCTCACATTATGATAAACAATCAATGCAACAACACAAATGCAGCATACTTTTAAACACAACACGCAGACACATGCTTGTCCATGATGTATTTTAACATTGGGTAGATGCTCGCTTTCCCCACAGTAAATATTCCTTTAACAATGGCAATAATGTGCATTGATGAAGGGAGCATCGTCTGTGTTTGTGTGCGCGGCGTCTTTTGAGCAGGCCATTAATTTTCATTAAGTGCTGTCAGTAAGGGCCATTAGCCAGACTAGAAAATAATCACCTCCCCTGAGAGTTGGTGGCACAGGTAAGGGTTAATAGAAACAGGCCACCTTAGTGACACGACACTCATCACACAAACACACATGCAACTGTTAGCATTTGCCAATCACTCATTTTCATTTATTTTTTTTAAAGTCGATGCAAAAACGGAATACCCTTAAGTGAAAGGCCACCCGATATGGTTATTTATCACTGTGTCCACATGCTGGGACATAATTGATATGACACCGGTTTGGGGGAGGATTTTGCTTATCATACAAATTAAATCAGGAGGGCATCATTGATCAACTCCGAGGGTTTTTTTGAAAAGGTGCTGTTTGCAGCGGCTGCTGAGAGAGCATTTGAACGAGCTGCAAGCAATATACAGTGGAAACTCAACTCACAAATTGTACAAACTTAACGAATTACGAACCACAGACTGAAAAAAAATATGCTTTGGTGTACGAACCGTTTCTCAGTGTACAGACATTTAATCACACATGGGCGATATTAAGAATGCATAATGATTGTGAACGATAGGCAAACATCCCCAAAAAATGTACAGTTCCCCTTTAAGACTGAGTGTCAGTTGAAAGTGAACGCACTTTACTCACGGTAAAATTAAAAAAATATGTATTCACATCTTTATTCACACCAAAAGAAGTTCCAATGAATACCGGAATCGATAAGTAAGTATCAATATTGCAGTGACGTGCAGTCACTAGAGGCAGGTGAGGCCCCGCCTCACCTGCCATCATGGAAAGAAAAAAAATGTAAAAAGAAAACAAAAAAATTAAATTGTTATATGTATCCAGTGATTATACTATAAAGTTATTTTCCATTTAACTTCACCAGTTTTAGATTATTTTTATTCAAAATGGCTGAATTTTCACATTTGCCGTTCAAATACTGAGAAGAGACGGTGCGGTGAACAGCAGCCAGTTGAGGCACGTCACTCAGTGCCTCAACATGGATTCCGGACTCGGCTAACTGCTGGCCTGCTGTGTAGTGAGACTGTATTGCTATATGAATTATATTATACATTTCCATAGTTTAGTTAGCTGAGGTATATAATGTACAGTGTATTTTGTCAACAACTGTATGTGTGTAACGTATTTCTTGTGCTGAGCGATCATAAAACGGCTGCAAAAGACGCAATGGCTGAGGCTCCAGTAATCCCGCCTCCTGCACCCCCGCCGTAGAATTGTTATATCAACTAAAGCCCACACTTAAACTTTCCACGTGCAAGATTGAATCTATTTAAAAAAGTTATTTAATAAGAAGCCAAAAAGTGCAAAAACAATAATGTTCGTGTTGGAAGAGTTGTGAATGACTGCAGGGCCACAACATTAGGTACACCTGCAGACTGCAGGTGTATCTAATTCACAACTCCTCCAACACGAACATTATTGTTTTTGCACTTTTTGGCTTCTTATTAAATAACTTTTGTAACCTATTTTCATGGGCTTTCCTCTTTGTGATGTTACGTTCCTGTTATGCGCTGTTATACAGTATATGCCTTGAGCTCTTATTTTGAAGGCGCTAAGAGCGGAAGTGATGACACGGAGTGGAGCGGAAGTTTTTGAAAGAAGGTAAATAAAGTGGTCCTCGTGTAAACTGGAGCCTCCGTGTTTGTTATTTTGTAGTTTCATACAGTATAGGCGACATTTATAAACCCTCGGTTACACTTTTTTAAATAGATTCAATCTTGCACGTGGAAAGTTTAAGTGAGGGCTTTAGTTGCGGCGCATGGACTTAATTTGTAAGTAAAGGTAAGACCATAATAACATTTTTTTTAATTAAATGTGCTTTTTTGTGTGCTACAGTTTGTATGTGTAAAGTTAAAGTTAAGTTAAAGTACCAAAGATTGTCACACACACCCTAGGTGTAATGAAATTTGTCGTCTGTATTTGACCCATCCCCTTGTTCACCCCCTGGGAGGTGAGGAGAGCAGTGGGCAGCAGCGGCGCCGCGCCCGGGAATCATTTTTGGTGATTCAACCCCCAATTCCAACCCTTGATGCTGAGTGCCAAGCAGGGAAGAATGCTGGTATGAGTTTTTAAACATAACCCGTTAACTTCTGCCATTCAAATGGTGAATAAGATACTCTTTAGGGTTTATATGTTTGTAAATCTGACTGTGATGAAGTCAGTGCCTCACCAGCCATCAACCTCACCGCACGTCACTGCAATATTGTTATTGGTATCGATAAAATCCTAATGATTTTATCGACCTTAGTTGCAGTTATTTAATCTAGTTTCGATTTCCATTTTTCGTAGTGCCGAGAAACCACACAAAACATGAACTCAGATCTCCAACAGCATTTAAGAAATATATACCGTATTTTTCTGACTTTAATCCTTTCATCATAAAAGTCGACTTATAACCCGGTGCGCCTAATGTACGGAATAATTTTGGTTGTGCTTACCGACCTCGAATCTATTTTATTTGGTACATTGCGAAATGATAAGTGTGACCAGTAGATGGCAGTCACACATAAGAGATACGTGTGGACTGCAATATGACTCAAGTAAACGACACCAAAATTGTATATGTTCCATTGAAAATACACACGGCGCTCAAAAATCCATCAAAATGTTTTAGTACAACTTTGGTAAGCTATGAAGCCGCACCGCTTCATGGATTGTACTGTGCTTCAAAATACAAGTATTACTATGGTGTGTGTACCGTATAAGGTAAGACATTACCTGGCGTTTTGTTTCGCAATATTATGCAAAAGCAACTTTTCTTACCTTCTGGTACCTGCTGATCTCTATTTGGGATCTGCATAAGTCCTGAAAAATTGCGCCTTTGTAGTCCGTGCCGACAACGAAGTCGATAAGCTTCTTCTTTTTCTCTATCTTCTTGTTATGGGACATTCATCCTCCGCTGTTGCCATTTCTACTATTAAGTAGTGTAAAGTTCTTATTTATATCTGTCAGTAAACTTGCCATGACAGCGCTAAAACATACCGGTGTAGTGAGTTTACATTATGCACCCAAGGAACTTTAGTTATTAGAGAGTTCTGGTCGGACGGATTTTCACGGGACACATTTGAGGAGATGCTGCTGTTGTTGATTAAAGTAAAGTCTGAATGTCATTAAAACAGTTAGCTCCATCTTTTGACACTTCTTCCACTCCCGTCCTTGCACGCTACACCGCTACAACAAAGATGACGGGGAGAAGACGCTGCCGAAGGTGAGCCACGTAAATAAGACCGCCCACGAAACGGCGCATCCTGAAGCGACTGTCAGAAAGTGGCTTGAAGATGATCAGTAAAACATCATTCATGCAACATTTTGACCAAAGAACCACCATTACATGTTATGTAGACCACAAGGAAGTGTTTTACATTGAGAAAAAAATGTAGCCTTATATATGAAAAAAGATCGAAAATAGACTTTTCATAGGCAGTGTGCCTTATAATCCGGTGCACCCTATGGTCCGGAAAATATGGTACTTTTCTTTATCGCCAATTAAGAATGCCTGCTTTATGTAATAATTAAAGAGCAACTTAGTCTTCTTACAAGTGACAATGCTTGACTGGAATGATTGCAAACGAGCTATTGCGTGGCGACCGGGTCGCATGATGATGCGGGGTTTGTTCTCCCAGGATGCAAACGGATTTCGGACACAGCGTATTTTAGGAATAAATCAGACGGGAACAAAGAAAATCGTGCCCATAGCACAGAAGACAAAAACCAAAAGGGGCTAGCGTGGGAGCAAGCAAGCAAAAGAGCCTAGCGTGGAAGCTAGCAGGAATCAGAATTGTCATAGACTGTTGCATAAAGCAAATTAGGAAGCCAGACAGAGTGAGGCCAAGGTCTAGACTAAATAGCCCTCTTATTAGTGCCCGGGCAACAGGTGAGCGTCCCGAACACTAACCAGAGGCAGGTGAGTGCAATCTGCCGTCATGGCAACTGAAACAAACAAACTCAAGAGGTGCTGAAAACACAATCCATACATTCATCCATCTTCTTCCGCTTATCCGAGGTCGGGTCGCGGGGGCAGCAGCCTAAGCAGAGAAGCCCAGACTTCCCTCTCCCTAGCCACTTCGTCCAGCTCCTCCCGGGGGATCCCGAGGCGTTCCCAAGCCAGCCGGAGACATAGTCTTCCCAACGTGTCCTGGGTCTTCCCCGTGGCCTCCTACCGGTCGGACGTGCCCGAAACACCTCCCGAGGGAGGCGTTCGGGTGGCATCCTGACCAGATGCCCGAACCACCTCATCTGGCTCCTCTCGATGTGGAGGAGCAGCGGCTTTACTTTGAGCTCCCCCCGGATTACAGAGCTTCTCACCCTAGGGAAAGCCCCGCCACCCGGCGGAGGAAACTCATTTCGGCCACTTGTAACCGTGATCTTGTCCTTTCGGTCATGACTCAAAGCTCATGACCATAGGTGAGGATGGGAACGTAGATCGACCGGTAAATCGAGAGCTTTGCCTTCTGGCTCAGCTCCTTCTTCACCACAACGGATCGATACAGCGTCCGCATTACTGAAGACGCCGCACCGATCTGCCTGTCGATCTCACGATCCACTCTTCCCTCACTCATGAACAAGACTCCGAGGTACTTGAACTCCTCCACTTGGGGCAAGATCTCCTCCCCAACCTGGAGATGGCACTCCACCCTTTTCCGGGCGAAAACCTTTTCCGTGCTGATTCCCATCCCAGTCGCTTCACACTTGGCTGCGAACCGATCCAGTGAGAGCTGAAGATCTTGGCCAGATGAAGCCATCAGGACCACATCATCTGCAAAAAGCAGAGACCTAATCCTGCAGCCACCAAACCAGATACCCTCAACGCCCTGACTGCGCCTAGAAATTCTGTCCATAAAGAAAACACAAGTGACTCGAAAACGTCAACAGACTATGATCCAGGCAGCGGATCATAACATATTGTCCTAACTAAATGATCATTGAGCATCATACGAGTGTTGGTATCAGAAAATATCTCCTTTCAGTTTTTCCGCACAAATGTGTGTATGGCTCGTTATGCTTTTATATGTGTTTTTTTACCTATTTTTGGGATTGGTTAAGTGTGACGGATCCCGTATTTTATCCCATATCTGCCACATGGAGGTTGTGTCTATCCATTATTATCCATCAATGTGTCAACCACTTTGCAAGAGAGCAGCTGTCCATAGAAGGCCGGCCAATTGGTTTGATACAGGTGAAGAGAGACGCATGATTGCCTTAGCAAACCTATCACTCTTGGACTGCCAGATGGCTTTGGCCAAGGGACAGGAGAAGCATACAGTATCAGACCTCATTTTTGTTTGCGCCTATGGTTTCAATGCAGGTTGACCAGCTCACTACGACCAGCTTTCCTTGATTAACGATCCCCCTGAGCTTCCCTCCTCACTGGGACATTAATAAATAGACTACGAGGCAGTAGCCCAATCATATCCTGTGGTAGGGGGTTAAACACTGAGTCATGTCCGTAGGGAGGATTGAAGAGAAAAAACCCTGTCTTGACTTTAGAAAATGACCAGCATCTGCTGTTACGATCACAATAATTTTTCGCCCCTGGAAAAGTAAAGCAAGATTGGTTACGCTATGCTCTTCCATGGCAACATAGGTTAGGGGGGCTCTGCCGCCCCACACAGCAATTAGAGGACGGGGAGAGTGGCAAGAACAAACTTGACAAAATAGCTATTGGGTGAGACTCCAAGTAAGGTTTTATCATTGCTCTTTTGAAGCATGCTGCATGGAATCATACTCAGAAGGGCATTTTCCAAAGTAGTTTATTTTTGCTCTTGCGTTTCCCTGGCTGATTTATAAGACCCTGTCTTTGCTGCGAGCTGTATTCAACTCATTTTAAGTAACTGCGACTGTAAACACGATATTACCTATATTTTATCCAAACTAGGCCGGCAGTGTCCGTGGGCCGATGCCCCGAGAAGTCCAGCTGAAAATGTATTAAAACTGTCCTCAGAGCAAGTATACAATTGCGAACTTGCCAATTGTGTAAGGTAAGTACATAAGTTTGCTGTTTTACAACTTCTTAAACTTAAAGGCGAATTGTACTTTTTTTAAATGCATTTTAAATAGTAAATAAACACGATCAAAAGCCCGCTTACAACAGAGCTAATTGGCTCTCTTCTTCCTATAAAGCCCTTAAAAAAACATCTCTATTAAGGTTTTACATACATGATGCAAGTATATACTGTATGTCATGTAGTAACAGGCACATTTAATATTTATTCTGTTCATAACGTTTATGGATAGAATTTCTAGGCGCAGTCAAGGCGTTGAGGGTATCCGGTTTGGTGGCTGCAGGATTAGGTCTCTGCTTTTTGCAGATGATGTGGTCCTGATGGCTTCATCTGGCCAAGATCTTCAGCTCTCACTGGATTGGTTCGCAGCCGAGTGTGAAGCGACTGGGATGGGAATCAGCACCTCCAAGTCCGAGTCCATGGTTCTCGCCCGGAAAAGGGTGGAGTGCCATCTCCGGGTGGGGGAGGAGATCTTGCCCCAAGTGGAGGAGTTCAAGTAGTCTTGTTCACGAGTGAGGGAAGAGTGGATCGTGAGGTCGACAGACGGATCGGTGCGGCGTCTTCAGTAATGCGGACGCTGTATCTATCCGTTGTTGTGATGAAGGAGCTGAGCCGGAAGGCAAAGATCTCAATTTACCGGTCGATCTACGTTCCCATCCTCACCTATGGTCATGAGCTTTGGGTTATGACCGAAAGGACAAGACCACGGGTACAAGCGGCCAAAATGAGCTTCCTCCGCTGGGTGGTGGGTCTCTCCCTTAGAGATAGGGTGAGAAGATCTGTCATCCGGGAGGAGCTCAAACTAAAGCCGCTGCTCCTCCACATCGAGAGGAGCCAGATGAGGTGGTTCGGGCATCTGGTCAGGATGCTACCCGAACGCCTCCCTAGGGAGGTGTTTCGGGCACGTCCGACTGGTAGGAGGCCACGGGGAAGACCCAGGACACGTTGAGAAGACTATGTCTCCCGGCTGGCCTGGGAACGCCTCGGGATCCCCCGGGAGGGGCTGGACAAAATCGCTGGGGAGAGGGAAGTCTGGGCTTCCCTGCTTAGGCTGCTGCCCCTTTAACCTGACCTCGGATAAGCGGAAGAAGATGGATGGATGGATGGATGGATTTATGTATTTTGATCATTTTAAGCATACACTGTGCATTCATTTCAATAACGCCTCACGACGTTCGGTCACTGATTACTGCTCACTGCAGACTTCATGGGAACCAACAAACATAATGACACTTACTATACAATCTCTGCTGTCATTAACATGTCAACTGCTGGGATGTCCATATATTCCCATTTATATGAAGACTGACTCATAATCCTCGAAAAGACAAAGGGGGTGGAATCAAGCGTCTTTTTGTGACGTTCTCGCCATTACCGCGTCTAAATTGGCTGTCAAAGTGTACCAACTTGTCGCAATATGTTCTTGTCCTTCTACTACCGGGTGAGAGGCATGATTTATGATCTACAATAAAGTTTGATGAGCAAGGAAACGAGGAAGCAGCTGATCAGTCGATCATGTCAACATTCAAACAATCAAAGTTTATACAGTTTATATGATCGCACATCCGGACAAGAAAAAACTTAAGAGTGGATAAGGTTGATAACGTGAGAGTACAGTCCATAGGGAGGTCAGCAGGGGATCCTCCGGCATGTAGACAAGTCCGGTTAACTTCCTTGGTTTTCACTATATCGAACTATGCATGCAAGCATACTTGCCAACCCTCCCGGATTTTCCGGGAGACTCCCGAAATTCAGCGCCTCTCCCGAAAACCTCCCGGGACAAATTTTCTCCCGAAATTCAGGCGGAGCTGGAAGCCACGCCCCCTCCAGCTCCATGCGGACCTGAGTGACGTCAGGTGCGCAACACCACGTAAATCGTTGGCCAACCAAAAAGTAACCCCAGTACGCTATAGCCAACATTCACCAGGAGATGGCAACAGACAAACATAGATCACTATTTCATTCCTCCCCTTTTAGAAATGTATAGAAGTTACTCAAAATAAATAAACAACCCAACCAAAAAATGCAGCAGCTCAATTAAAAAACTGTACTTAAGCCACATTCTTTTCTTTTTTTTTTAGTACTGAACTCTTAACCCTCATTTGTAAAAAAAAAAAATAACATGCTTATTATACAAACAGTATTTGTACACCTTTAACACAGATTTTTATACTGTCTTCAGAGATTCAGTTTTTTTGGTGGTACTCGAAACCTTTCTGGGTACCTGCGAAAGGGTGTTCAGCATGGTTATAAAAATAGTGACAGAGAATAGAACAAGGATGGACAATTCAACCCTTAACTCAACAATGAGTAGATGAGTGTTATGTGTGTGTATATGTGTAAATAAATGAACACTGAAATTCAAGTATTTCTTTTATTTATATATATATATATATATATATATATATATATATATATATATATATATATATATATATATATATATGTATATACATATATATATATATATATATATATATATATATATATAGATATATATTTATATATATCTATATATATATATATATATATATATATATATATAATAAAATATATATATAGCTAGAATTCACTGAAAGTCATGTATTTCTTATATATATATATATATATATGAAATACTTGACTTTCAGTGAATATATATATATATATATATATATATATATATATATATATATATATATATATATATATATATATATATATATATATATATATATATATATACTCTCACAATATTATGTTAGACCTACTCGACATCCATTGCATTCGGTCACCCTAGAGGGGGGGGGTTACCCACATATGCGGTCCTCTCCAAGGTTTCTCATAGTCATTCACATCGACGTCCCACTGGGGTGAGTTTTTCCTTGCCCTTATGTGGGCTCTGTACCGAGGATGTCGTTGTGGCTTGTGCAGCCCTTTGAGACACTTGTGATTTAGGGCTATATAAATAAACATTGATTGATTGATTGATTGATTGATTGATATATATATATATATATATATATATATATATATATATATATATATATATATATATATATATATATATATATATATATATATATATATGAAATACTTGACTTGGTGAATTCTAGCTGTAAATATACTCCTCCCCTCTTAGCCACGCCCCCAACCACGCCCCCCCCACCCCCCACCCCGACCACGCCCCCCACCTCCCGAAATCGGAGGTCTCAAGGTTGGCAAGTATGCATGCAAGTGGCGTCGAGGCCACATTTGGGCCACATTGGGGCCACATTGGGGCCGGTGCGCGTTTATAGTGGAGTCTGATAAAGATCACATTTTACATGTAAACAGTCAACTGGAAAAAATCGGATTTTGTCAAATTCAGATGTAGTCCACTTTGGCCTGCAGTGTAAACATAGTCTAAAATTACTCATGCAGAAGTTGGTAGTTACACGTTTTATTTACTTAAGTAACTTTTTGGAAGAGTTGCACGCTTTTTGTACTTTGTTGCATTGAGTTTAATTACGATTGCTACAGTACATTACATATGTCATATTTATTTATAATCAATCTATTGATTATAAAGACATATTCATTTGGCTCGTTAGCGAGCCTTCTTCCAGCGGGCAGAGTCACATGACTCTGTTTCGCCAATCCAACATAAGAACAAGTGACGTTTTAAAACCATTTGACCAATCAAACAGAGCTTGGCATACTTCCTGGCGAAGAAGAACAAGGGACTGACTCTGTTTACACCAACAAACACAAAATACAGACATAGAAGCTGAAATAAGTCAGTATTTGTAAAGTATGTGAGAAAATTAAAAAACAAATGAATGTTTTCAAAGAAAAACACTAATTATCTGACATGGAGAGAAACTTTTTAACAGATGCATTTTGACACTAACATTGTTATTCATACTTTATATAGTGATGTAAGAATTGAACATCCAACTACAACAATTTACTCAATGCCATTGCCTTGTAAACCAGCAATTAAAAATATTTCACAGCATAGTTCGTATTAATATGAACTAGTCAACCAGTTCCCCATAACAGTGATCTTTTTGTGTGTCTCTGATAATCATAACCTCAAGTGTCATTTAAGCACAGTTAAACATTACCATCAACACCAACTAGCTGTTGTGGTTTGCAGAGGGAGATGACGGCAACAGACACCAGGGTGTTATTTTGCGCTATAGATTTATGATATCTATTCACCATATATACATATAATAATCAAACAATAGTTATATAAAGTAAGGAAATGGAGTGTGAACTAGATCCAAAAGTGTATGTGGTGTATGGCTGTGTGTGTAATTAGCTGTAGTGTGTGTTGGGCAAGAGGACGGACAAGACAGTAAGACAGTCCGTTTGGGCAGGCAGATGATCCAGGGCGAGAGAGAGAGGCGTCAAGACATCCGTGTCCAAGCGGGAGGTCGAGATCCAAGAGGCAGTCCGGGAAGCAGGGGGAGAAACGAGGAATGTCGAGACGCACAGCTCGACACGTGGAACAAAAGCAGACTGCAGGAAAGACGACAAGGGAAAACGTGGGACCATATAAACACGACGGTGGAAAACACAGAGAGCGAAGCAAGTTTTGCATAGAGCAGGATGATCGCTTACGGGACATCAACAGAAGATTATATTCCGGCGCGGCATGGTAGGTTGTGCGGGCTTATGAAGGCAGCTCGCTCGTCACAGGCAGGTGCGCTGATTGCCGTTGAATGATTGCAGCTGGCGGCTGCTGCCGCGTCCCTGGATGTGCGTGGCCGTGGGCGTGTCCCGAGGTGCGACAAGCAGAGCACAAGGATGAGGGCGCATTGGAATGCGCCCTGGCCGTGACAATAGCAGTGGAAAGTTGTAATGATCTGGTATATTAGGAGCTTGACAGTTACTAACACTACTTTATTAGCATGTAGCATTCTCTTCTTTTACTTTATTGACCAGTGGCGGGCTGTGCGTTCCCCACCTAGGCCTTAGTCCTACTTCAATAAATACCTATCAAAATACCATAATTTATATCACCACATAAATTATAATAAGCATAATGTTTTAAAACATTTCATTATTTCATCAAATTAACTAGGAACAAATTAAATACTTAATTTGACAGCCCTAGTCTGTCCAACGTGTCCTCGGTCTGCACCTGGGTCTGTATTGTATTACCGACCAAGGAGGCGTTTCAGAAAGAAAAAAAAAAACAACTCTACTGGCACTTCAACTTTCATCGAAGGGCAACTCAGACGTATGTATCTTGTCCTTTCTGCTACTACTCAAAAGGTTGTGACCATGCAGTGTGTGAGCTAAGAAAAATGATTGAGACTGAAAACAAAAGGCCGTTCAGTAAACTGAGTGTGTTACTGCACACACTCTGTCGATTGTCACAATCCATCCTTTTCACACTCTGAGACACTTGAATTCTTCCACCTGAAGCAAGACTATACTGTACTTTGCAACCCAGAGGGCACGATCCACACTTTTCCGACTGAGGTCATGGCTTCAGACGGAGAGGGGCTGATTTTCATCATAGCAAATTTCACACCTGGAGGCAAACCATTTAGTGAATACAGAAGGTCACAGCCAAATATCAGAGGTGAGATCCTACTCTAAGGTCACCAAACAAGACACCCTCTAAACTTTGCCCGGGAGATAATGTCCATAATAAACAGCACCGGTGACTAAAAGGGCTGCCTTGGCAGGGACTAAGTTACCATTGAACAGGTTTTACTTCACGCCAGCAATGACAATCACGCCACACTGTGAACCCACACCAAACAAGAATGACAAACACATTTCGGGAGAACCTCCGCACCGTAACACAGCATAAACACAACAGAACAAATACCCAGAATCCCTTGCATCCCTAACTCTTCCGGGCTACAATATACACCCCCGCTACGACCAAACCCCGCCCCCAACAATCCCCTCCCCCCACCTTTCAACCCCCCCAATCTCCCGAATTCGAAGGTCTCAAGGTTGGCAAGTATGCTGATTAGTGCCCGGGAGCAGGTGAGCACTAATCAGAGGCAGGTGAAAATAATCTGCCCCCCATGTAATGTTGCTCTTTAGGTTGATTTTATTTTATTTTATTTTATTTATTCATAGAAGTGAGTCATAGCCATGTGATTGATCATAATTAATCCAAATTCAAAAGTGTGATTAATCATGACAGCAAAAAAATCATATTATGTTATAGACATGATATTACCGTATTTTTCGGACTATAAATCGCAGTTTTTTTCATAGTTTGGCCGGGGGTGCGACTTATACTCAGGAGCGACTTATGTGTGAAATTATTAACACATTACCGTAAAATATCAAATAATATTATTTAGCTCATTCACGTAAGACTAGACCAGGGGTCGGCAACCCGCGGCTCCGGAGCCGCATGCGGCTCTTTGATCACTCTGATGCATCTCAGCTGCATACTTGCCGACCCCCCCGATTTTACCGGGAGACTTCTGGATTTCAGTGCCTCTCGCAGAAAACTCCCGGGATTAATATTCTCCGATTTTCACCCTTACAATAATAATAAGGGCATGCCATGATGGTACAGCATTTAGCCCCCTCTACAATCTGTATAAACAGTGTGCCAGCCCAGCCTCTTGTTATATGCATCTTCTGCTTGCACACGGAAGTGACAGCAAGGCAAACTTGGTCAACAGCCACACAGGTTACACTGACGGTGGCCATATAAAACAACTTTAACACTCTTACTAATAATGCGCCACACTTTGAACCAAAACCAAAGAAGAATGACAAACACATTTCGGGAGAACATCTGCACCGTAACACAACATAAACACAACAGAACAAATACCCAGAATCCAATGCAGCCCTGACTCTTCCGGGCTACATTATACACCCCCCGCTACCACCAAACCCCGCCCCCACCCCAACCCTGCTCCCTCACACATCAACCCCCCCTGTGCGTCGGTTGAGGTGGGCAGGGTTTGGTAGCGGGGGTGTATAATGTAGCCCGGAAGAGTTAGGGCTACATTACTTTTAGGAAATTTATTTTTGTTTACACATACATTCATTCATATTCATTTAAATGTTTCTATTGTTGTGTTTCCTATTGGGAATGTATAATTTGATCAAAAAAACTCATTAAAAGATACAAAACCTACATTACAGTTAGTTTGCATGTGTTCTATGAAACTATGTGTCCGTGTCATCCTATTGTTATTGTATGCATCCACAATGGAAATCCGGGTGAGTAAAAATAAGCGATTGCATTCATGTATTCTCTTGTTTTCCGTTTAGGTGATGACAGGCTGATTCAACATCAGTTGGTGGAACAGTCACAACTGTGCAAGTGTTGTTGCCGCAGCTATTCCATTTTTTTTCCCTTCTTCCTCTCCGCGCAGTTCAAGCCCTGGGCTACATAACAGTGAGCAGATTTTTTGGTTACAAATTAAAATGCATTGTCGTCATTTGGATGTTGAACGCTGTGTGAGTTTGATTGAATCACAACACCGTGACCACATGCTTCTATTTTCTTTGAGGCCGTGTTCAATGTGCTTGGTTTAGCCCGTGTGTAAAGCTGTGAATTGTCAACCTAAGGTTATCTGTCAACATCAAAAGCAGCCAGACCATAGAATTGTTTTCACTGTTGTACACATTATAGCAAGCTACAATGGCATCGTCTGTTTGCTGTGATGCTAGACAGAGCCTACTTTAAGCAGTTTTTTCTCTGGTACTGTAGCGGCATGCATGGCTTGGCTGCATGAGTGGCTCGGTTCGATTCCCTGCTAACTGCACACGCTCTATGCTGATCCTGGATAAATGCCCCTTCATGCATTTTACCATCTTCTTGTGTTTTCTATTAATGATAATTAATTTCTGTATGAAATTCCACTGATTTTTTCCTGTCGAGTACTGTAGTTAAGCCTAACAATTACATGTTACATGATCGTTTCCCCGAGATGCAGACGGAAATCCGGAGGCAGTAAGCCTGTATTTCCATTAATCAGGCAAAATACAGAAAAGCGTGCCGAATGCACGGAAAGCATACTTGCCAACCTTGAAACCTCCGATTTCGGGAGGTGGGGGGCGGGGGGCGTGGTCAGGGGTGGGGCGGGGCGTGGTTGGGGGCGTGGTTACGAGGGGAGGAGTATATTGACAGCGAGAATTCACCAAGTATTTCATACATGTATAGATATATATATATATATGTATATATATATATATATATATATATATATATATATATATATATATATATATATATATATATATATATATATCTACATCCTGAAAATATGCAAACAAAACTGTTTAGATAATTGATACTTCAAACTTGCATAAATAAATCTTAAGGAATATAACATAACTTGGCTTCTGAGAGCTTCAAAATGTAATGAATAAAATGCTAAAGTTGTTGATAAACAAGCAATTATTTTAATAATTAAATATGGTCATTTTAAATTAATTATGATCATTTAAAATTAATTATTTCAAATATGTTTATTTTAATGTATAATTCTATGGCTGGATGTAATAAGGAGACAGAAAAAATACAAATAAAAATACAATTAATTTAGATGTTTTTAGCAAAATATAGTAAAAATGTATTTCGGTTTTTTTTTTTTTAAATTAGTAAATATATTTATTTTTAGGTAAGATAAACATAATAATACAATTTATCTATAGTATGGATGATTTAGTTCTTGTCACCCTGTTGTCCTCGTCATGAAAAAAGGCTGTCCTCACTCAGGTCCGCATGGAGCTGGAGGGGGCGTGGCCTCCAGCTCCGGCTGAAAATCGGGAGATTTTCGGGAGAATATTTGTCCCGGGAGGTTTTCGGTAGAGGCGCTGAATTTCGGGAGTCTCCCGGAAAATTCGGGAGGGTTGGCAAGTATGACGGAAAGCTAACGGGAAAGCTTAGCGTAGAATCAGGAATCAAAGAGTATACTCACGTAACTTGTTGCGTCGCACAAACAAGACAGCCAGACTGAGTGTGGCGAAAAGTAGGAATAAATAGCTCTCTGATTAGTGCCCGGGAGCAGGTGAGCGTCCCGAACACTAATCAGAGGCATGTGAAAATAATCAGCACCCATGGCAACCAAGGAAACACAAACCCAGCGGTGTTGAAACAGAACTAAGGGAGTCTTTAACTAAACAAAACATGATCCGGGCAACGGATCACGACATTACATATACAGTAGAACCGAAACCTAAGAGCTTAATTGGTTCCATGATGGTGCTCTTCTTAACGCCAAGTACTTGTCTTTCGAATTAACATCTACCATTGAAATTAATTAAAATCTATTTAATTGGTGCTCATTGGTGCTAATTTTGCGATCAATTTCACAGTTCGGTCTTTGGGACCCTAACGGTCGATTCCGAAAATATTAGAAAAACTAAATTAATATGACATCAGTGACACCTCCACCCGAAGAATGACTAACATGTTACATGTGTTACATCAACGTGGCTTCATAGTAAAAGAGTGCGGGTACTAGACTGGCCTGCCTGTAGTCCAGACCTGTCTCCCATTGAAAATGTGTGGCGCATTATGAAGCCTAAAATACCACAACGGCGACCCCCGGACTGTTGAACAACTGAAGCTGTACATCAAGCAAGAATAGGAAAAAATTCCACCTGAGAAGCTTAAAAAATGTGTCTCCTCAGTTCCCAAACGTTTACTGAGCGTTGTTAAAAGGAAAGGCCTTGTAACACAGTGGTGACCATGCCCTTTCCCAACTACTTTGGCACATGTTGCAGCCATGAAATTCTAAGTTAATTAGTTTTTGAGTTTGAACATCAAATATCTTGTCTTTGTAGTGCATTCAATTGAATATGGGTTGAAAAGGATTTGCAAATCATTGTATTCCGTTTATATTTACATGTAACACAATTTCCCAACTCATATGGAAACAGGGTTTGTATATGGTCCATATATATAATAAATCTTTGAACTATACCACTCCCTGGTGTCAGTTGCCGTCACCTCCCTCTGCACACCATAACAGAGACCAGGGATCTTGGGCCTGCAATAGAATGTATCACATACAACTAAAGTAACTTGATGAGGTAATGTAATAATACAGGTACAGCATTTACCATTTCTTCCAGCTGGTTCTCCGTCAAACACTCCCATAAGCAGCCTTTCCATGTTTTCATGGGTAAATGTCCACCGTTTGGATATTAATTCAAAGCTCTTGGCTGGCGTCATCGACTATTTTTGCTTCAGTATGGTGCAGACGAGCAGTGCTACGCTCCAACTATCTCACCAAGTCGACTACTTGCTCTGTCATGGTTTTGATCATTGTCAACTTCTTCTCAGCGCTGTCCTTTACACTTTTTCTTTTTCAAACTATTCAGTGGAAAATAACATTGCAGCAGCTGTGATACAATGGAGAAATACTGTGAGTCATTAGATAATGGAGCAAACAGCCGTAATTGGATGTAAGGATCCGTACAAGTTCGACAAGTCTGAGTGGAGCAGAGACCACAACATCTTCCTTGATGTCTCATACCCAGACTCTGTGAACTACTTAATTGTTTATCACAGCCCAATTTACTTTTAACATTATACCAGTCTCGAAAGGTAAGGCTTTGTTTGTGGGTGGGTTTGTGACATCCATGTTTATCTGTATAAACCAGAGGTCGGCAACCCAAAATGTTGAAAGAGCCTTATTGGACCAAAAATACAAAAACAAATCTGTCTGGAGCCGCAAAAAAATAAAATCCATATTACATACAGATAGTGTGTCATGAGATATAAATTGAAGTAATATGACTTAAAGGAAACTAAATGACCTCAAATATAGCTACAAATGAGGCATAATTATTCAATATGTACATATAGCTAGCCTAAATAGCATGTTAGCATCGATTAGCTCGCAAGTCATGCAGTGACCAAATATGTCTGATTAGCACTCCACACAAGTCAATAACGTCAACAAAACTCACCTTTGTGGATTCATGCACAACGTTAAAAGTTTGGTGGACAACATGAGACAGAAAAAGAAGTGGCATAAACACGTCCTAGAAAGTCGCAGAAAGATATACATGTAAACAAACTAGAGTGAGTTCAAGGACCGCCAAAATTAGTAGGACAAAACGGCGCTCGCCAAATACTCGAATCAGTGAAGCATGTTTAATATAAACAGCAGAGGTGTGGACTCGAGTCACATGACTTGGACTTGAGTCAGACTCGAGTCATGAATTTGATGACTTTAGACTCGACTTGACAAAATGTAAAAAGACTTGCAACTCGACTTAGACTTTAACATCAATGACTTGTGACTTCACTTGGACTTGAGCCTTTTGAATTGACATGACTTGACATGACTTGCTACTTTCCCCAAAACCCAAAGATGAAAAAGTTATTCGGGAGCGCTCCGTATTTTTCATTGTGTACTTGTCTATCAGCGTTGCGTGTGTCAGCTGGTGTGGTCTCAGTACAACAGCCAATCAAATTAGATCTACTTTGTTTTCATCACACACCATTCATCCAATCAAATTGCAGGACAACCAACGAAGACGACATGTCCAAACCACACGCCAGTGAACAAAAAATGATACCTAAAATAATTTCGTTTGGGTATAAAAATTACGAGGTGGTCAACACAAAACGGTTTGCAGTATGCAACACATGCGGTTCGAAAATTACTGATGGAGAGGCATCAACTTCCAACTTCGTCCGGCATTTGAAGTTGCACAAAGAACGGTAAGTTTTGAATGTAAGATAACGTTTATTGGCTAAGTAACGTGACTTTTATTTGCTGTGTAGTTAAATCAGTGAGGCTGTAAACTCACTGCTAACGTTATAACCTTATTGCAAACACGGGAATCTGTTGCAGTTCACTACCTTATTCATACTTTTTGTTCAGTGATTTTTTTTAAGCAGGGTTACGTTAGTCAATATATCACACGTAACGTTAGACGGCGGTCAGCAGCACCGCGTATTTTAGCCACCTAAAAAAAGACAAAAATAGTAAAATAAAGGTCAGTTAAAATGTATACTATATTATGAATATGTGTACCGTTTTAGCTAGCTTTCTGACATACTGTTGGTTGTTTACCTCAGTGGTCCCCAACCACCGGGCCGCGGCCCGGTACTGGTCCGTGGATCGATTGGTATCGGGCCGCACAAGAATTTTTTTTTTTTTTTATTTATTTATTTTTTTAAATTAAATCAACATAAAAAACACAAGATACACTTACAAGTAGTGCACCAACCCAAAAAACCTCTCTCCCCTTTTGTTCTGGACATTGAACATGAAGACTCTTCCTTCACTGTTCCAAGTGGCCATGAGAGTCTTGGCAGTGCCTGCCTCCAGTGCTCCAGTGGAGTGAGTTTTCAGCCATGGTGGCATCATACTACGCCCCCATCGTGCACAAATGACTGACAGACTCTTGACTAATTTGGTCTTTTGCAAATGCAATGCAGCATAGGGCCCTGACATATAAAAAGTACAACTTTTTTGTTATGTTCACGTATATGTCATGTTTTTTCAATGTTAACACTTTTGTACAAATAAGTACATTTGCACTTTCTTTTTCAATGTGTTTGTTCTGTAAAGGAATGAGTTAATGTTTAAAATGACTGGTTAATAGTGCTATTATAAAGTGCAATGTCAGCACAATTTTCTTTCCTGCAATTTAGAATGCACTTGTTTTAATAAATAAATACAGCGTTTGAAAAGCATACACAATCTGTGTTAATATATTAGTCTGTGGTTAAAAGGACTTGAAAGGACTCGAAACTCAAAATGCAGGACTTAGGACTTGACTTGAGACTTTCCAGTCTTGACTTTGGACTTGACTCGGGGCTTGCCTGTCTTGACTCGGTACTTGACTCGGACTTGAGGGCAAAGACTTGAGACTTACTTGTGACTTGCAAAACAATGACTTGGTCCCACCTCTGATAAACAGTGTGCTTTATAACAATTAGGGAGGTTTGTGTCATGTTTGTCCTCCTACAGAAACCATATTAAAACAAAAAATATATTTTTTTCCCTTCAACTTTTTCCATTTTTCATACATTTTTGAAAAAGCTCCAGAGAGCCACTAGGGCGGCGCTAAAAAGAGCCGCGGGTTGCCGACCGCTGGTATAAACCCATAGGACGTGGTGTCGTCATGCCAGTCTAGAGTAATGCATTCTCAGAAATGATCCGACCCAAATTCGACACGCTGGATAACCAATCTAATGTCATCTCAGCACACTGTGACTGTAAGGCAGGATTGGGAGAATTATTTTTCTCATGTCGCTTCACTTTGGTTTTACATGGAGGCTACAATCCGGATAAAACAGGTGAGTACTATTTTGATCAATACAACTACCATCAAAGTTCTTTGACCAAGCACACCAAGTTAATGCAAAGTGGGGCTGTTATTGATTTTAGATTATTTTTCACTGACAAAATGTTTTACCTGAAATGATTCGAACAAACACGATGTCGTCAGCACATCACATCTCGGTTGATTGCGGAAATCCATGCTCGCCTTCGCCGTTAACTCGTCTTTTCAGCCGCTAACGTTTGTCTAGAAATTCCGTATTTTTCGGACTATAAGCCGCACCTAAAATCCTTTCATTTTCTCAAAAATCAACAGTGCGCCCTATAACCCGGTGCGCCTAATGTACGGCATAATTGTAGTGTGATAAGTGTGACCAGTAGATGGCAGTCATACATAAGAGATACGTGTAAACTGCAAGATGAGGCCAGCAAACAACACCAAAACTTTAAATGTTCCATTGAGATTATAGAACATACTTGCCAACCCTCCCGGATTTTCCGGGAGACTCCCGAAATTCAGCGCCTCTCCCGAAAACCTCCCGGGACAAATTTTCTCCCGAAAATCTCCCGAAATTCAGGCGGAGCTGGAAGCCACGCCCCCTCCAGCTCCATGCGGACCTGAGTGACGTCCGCTTTTCCACAATATAAACAGCGTGCCTGCCCAAACAAGTTATAACTGTAGAATGATCGAGGGCGAGTTCTTGGTTTCTTATGTGGGTTTATTGTTAGGCAGTTTCATTAACGTCCTCCCAGCGCGGTAACAACACACAACAACAGCAGTCATGTTTTAATCAACCGTAAAGCAGTTTGTCTGCCGTAAACAGCAATGTTGTTGTAATATATTGAGTTGGAGGCAATAATCAGGCGAGGTGATGAAGTACGTCTCATTACTGTACACTTCAGGACAGACTCCCACACTTGACGTCAGGTGCGCAACACCACGTAAATCGTTGGCCAACCAAAAAGTAACCCCAGTACGCTATAGCCAACATTCACCAGGAGATGGCAACAGACAAACATAGATCACTCTATAACATTCCTCCCCTTTCAGAAATGGAGAAGTTCCTCAAAATAAATAAACAACCCAACTAAAAAATGCAGCAGCTCAATTAAAAAACTACTTAAGCCACATTCTTTTTTTTTTTTTTTTAGTACTGAACTCTTAACCCTCATTTGTAAACAATAACATGCTTATTATACAAACAGTATTTGTACACCTTTAACACAGATTTTTATACTGTCTTTAGGGATTCAGTTTTTTTGGTGGTACTCGAAACCTTTCTGGTTACCTGCGAAAGGGTGTTCAGCATGGTTAGAAAAATAGTGACAGAGAATAGAACAAGGATGGACAATTCAACCCTTAACTCAACAATGAGTAGATGAGTGTTATGTGTGTGTATATGTGTAAATAAATGAACACTGAAATTCCAGTATTTATTTTATTTATATATATATATATATAAATAAAATAATTATATATATAGCTAGAATTCACTGAAAGTCAAGTATTTCTTATATATATATATATATATATATATATGTAATACTTGACTTGGTGAATTCTAGCTGTAAATATACTCCTCCCCTCTTAGCCACGCCCCCAACCACGCCCCCGCCCCACCTCCCGAAATCGGAGGTCTCAAGGTTGGCAAGTATGTTATAGAACATTACACACACGGCGTTAAAAAATGTTTTTAGGTGCTTGATGGATTGTTGGCGCATTAAACATACCAGTATCATTATGGTGCGTGTATAAGGGCCGCAAAATGGTTTATTAGCAGACATATTACCTGGCGTTTTGTTTTGCCATTTTATGCAAAACCAACTTTTCTTACCTTCTGGTAGCTGCTGATGTGTATTTGGGATCTGCATAAATTCTGAAAATGTGCACGCGTCCACCATTATTATTATTATTATTATTACTTTTCAAACAGAGTATAGTCCTGTTTTTGATTCATTAGTACCGCGATACTATTCTAGTACCGGTATACTGTACAACCCTAGTTGAGATTCTTGCAAATCCTGTATTCTTGATCAGCATCCACACAATTGCTACTTCATGCAACTACCATAGTTGAAGTACAATCTATTGTACTGGTTTTTTTTTAAATAAATTGCAGGGATGTCTACAAGCGCCGTCACACTGTAAGCTATAATTATACCACAAGCTATCTGGCTAACCTTCATTTTCGAATATTTAAGGGGTAGTAATCAGGCGATCAATTCTGTCATACTTTGCACGGATAAGACAACATTTTAGATGAAATCTCAGCCGTGAATACAGTGTAGTTTAATATTCCCCGTCATTTGCTGACAACTGACAACCTTATCTGCCCGCGCTGTCAAAAACAGGAAGAGGCAGCTCAATTTGCAGTTTGCAAATTCCGTTTGCGGGGAGAGGAGGAGAGACCTTGTAAGAAAGCGCTTTGTTCAGCCATTGAGAATCATTTCCACGGCTCTTTCTCTACTCAACAATGTGTCTTCCAGGTTGAGAGTGTGACAGGGTTGTCAACAGAAAATAGTCAGGCAATTTGCCCCTGTTTGTGTCAACAAATAGCACAAAAACAGACTATCTTTGAATCTCAGCAAAACTAAAATAATGGTATTCGTAACAGTAGAAGAAAAATTCAAACACAATTATAAATAGACAGAGTAGATATTGAAAGTAGGGATGTCCGATAATGGCTTTTTTGCCGATATCCGATATTCCGATATTGTCCAACTCTTAACTACCGATACCGATATCAACCGATGCTGATATATACAGTCGTGGAATTAACACATTATTATGCCTAATTTGGACAACCAGGTATGGTGAATATAAGGTCCTTTTTTAAAAAAAATAATAAAATAAAATAAGATAAATAAATTAAAAACATTTTCTTGAATAAAAAAGAAAGTAAAACAATACAAAAACAGTTACATAGAAACTAGTAATTAATGAAAATGAGTAAAATTAACTGTTAGTACTATTAGTGGACCAGCAGCACGCACAATCATGTGTGCTTACGGACTGTATCCCTTGCAGACTGTATTGATATATATTGATATATAATGTAGGAACCAGATTATTAATAACAGAAAGAAACAACCCTTTTGTGTGAATGGGGTAGGGAGGTTTTCTGGGTTGGTGCACTAATTGTCAGTGTATCTTGTGTTTTTTACGTTGATTTAATTTAAAAAAACAACAACAAAAAAACGATACCGATAATAAAAAAAAACGACACCGATAATTTCCGATGTTACGTTTTAAAGCATTTATAGGCGAAAACACTTTTAGGGCATACTTGCCAACCCTCCCGGATTTTCCGGTAGACTCACGAAATTCAGCACCTCTCCCGAAAACCTCCCGGGACAAATTTTCTCCCGAAAATCTCCCGAAATTCAGGCGGAGCTGGAGGGGGCGTGTTGACAGCCTGTTTTCACGTCCACTTTCCCACAATATAAACAGCGTGCCTGCCCAATCACGTTATAACTGTAGAATGATCGAGGGCGATTTCTTGGTTTCTTATATGGGTTTATTGTTAGGCAGTTTCATTAACGTCCTCCCAGCGCGGTAACAACACACAACAACAGCAGTCAAGTTTTCGTCTACCGTAAAGCAGTTCGTCTGCCGTAAACAGCAATGTTGTGCCACTTTTAAACAGGACAATACTGCCATCTACTGTACATGCATATGTGACCCACCCATAATGTGTCACATTTTTGTGTTGATTTATTTATTTTGTTTTGTGGTTTGAATTCGTTTTTGGAGCTGTCATTACACATTTATCAGTATTCACATTGGTCAGTAGGGGGCAGTAGGGCGTTTCTTCCCAATTGAATGCTATCACCTGCAGACCGGAAGTGTCTTGTCATTCTGATGAGAGCGACCAGTCTGTGAACAATTGAAATGTACTGTGTGCTTTTTCCTCCTGTATAACAGGTTAGTTTTGGTGAATCAACTCACTGAATAATATCCATGTGATCTTTATAAGTTTAAGTACACATTCTGATGGTGGAGCCTAACTCTAAAGTGTTTGTGAGTTGTAGTTTGTATTTGTGAATGAATCCAGTGCACAGCTGCAGTAATCAATACAAAAAGGCGACGTGAGTGCGCAATGTTTATATAGGAACTTCTGATCCTAATTCAGACTCCCAAATTAGAGCTCCCGTTTTCTTATTGATTTTATAATGTATATTTGTATAATGTGTGTGTTCTGAAATAGTGACAGAGAATAGAACAAGGATGGACAATTCAACCCTTAACTCAACAATGAGTAGATGAGTGTTATGTGTGTGTATACGTGTAAATAAATGATCACTGAAATTCAAGTATTTCTTTTATTTATATATATATATATATATATATATATATATATATATATATATATATATATATATATATATATATATGTAATAAAATAAATATATATAGCTAGAATTCACTGAAAGTCAAGTATTTCTTATATATATATATCTTAACCACACCCCCCACCCCCTACCCCCCCCCCCCCCCCCCCTCCCGAAATCGGAGGTCTCAAGGTTGGCAAGTATGCTACTTACGAAAATCAAAGACTTTGTGATCCGCCTTCCGCTTCCGTCTCTGGGGTTCACGTATTTACCAGAACCTAACAGCTAACCACAACGTAACTGCTTAATTAGTAAATTGAAAAAAAATGTCTGCTGTAACATGTAAATGTAATTACTAAATTCTAACCAAATAACCCCTGCTCGGACAAATAAAGAATGAATGAAGTCTTACTTGACTCCTGGGACCTGTCAGGCCTAAGGGAGTGTGACAAAGGCTAGATGCAGCCTGGACTGTCAATATATCCCTCCGTATGATGCATTAGACATTAAACACTCCTCTTTCAGTTCCCTTAGGAAAACCGCAAGCGTATCAATCTAAACCCAATCACCCATTACCCACTCCATACACCCCAACCCCAAGGCAACCTGTCACATGTCCATAGAAGCGTTTTCCATCTTAAATATACAGCATTCCTTTAATCATAAAGAATTCAAATGTTTTGTATTTGTTTGTGAATGCTTTCGATGACATCAGTGAAAGGTCCAATCTACGGTCCGGGTTTTCATCCACAAAACAGGTTTATTCGAGGACGTCTCGCAAACTGCTGTTGACAGAGCAGGGCGGATTCATCAAGAAAACAAGCCACATAAGCACAGACCAGAGTTAGGGGCTGAAATGAATCTCATAGAAACAAATCTAATCCAAGCGCTGCCGGAGAACCCATTTATAATGCTAAAATCACAGCATTAATCTGAAGAGAGGAAGCGGAGAGAGAACAAGATGGGGCCAGAAGAAATCCAGTTAAATAAATGATGTAGAAAAAAGTTTGGAGTTGTTTTCTTAGGCCCGCTTCGGCTGTCCAGTTGCTAAGTAGTGAGGGAAAAAGGCTTATGAAAGTTATTTTTCTTCATGAGGCTACAAATTTGTGGTTGTTTTAGGCCATTTGCGAAGCCAATCAGCACATGGGAGACAAGAAATATTAGCACAGTAAATGTATCCATTCACACAATAATAGAATATGCGCTTGTCTGCTTTATGTAATAAATCGCAAGATTGCTCAGCCTGATCATACTTTGAAAAGTTGTTTTCCAGCAGTGGTATAAACGTGTTAAATGGCAGCAGGTGGATTGAGCACATGCTTGTCAGATATTTCCATAGCGACGGAACGTTGACAAAAGCAAAGAACCAGAAGAGCGAAGAGAGCATTCTCATGATCACAAGGAACAGTGAAAAAATTGTCAAAAACACATTATTCATACTATGACTAAGAGAGGCCTGTGGTTTACTTTTAATTTTACACTTGCAGTTGATCAGTGGAACACAATGGATATGGAACAGATGTAAGTAATTAATGTCGTAATTCAGACAAACCCCAAATTATATGTGGGTGAAGTGTATTTCTAGTTTTGTCATCCTCGTCCGGACAGAAGGATGACACGGCATTGCGGCTGGATCAAAATAGACGTCGGAGACGCTTTACTGAACCAAAAGTTGCTTTATTACAAGCGGAGTGTCAAAAGACCAAGTAAAAAAAACCAAGCGAGTGTCATTAAGCAGGTCTGCAGTACCCGGAGGAGCTCAAGTCAAAAATGAAGGACTCCTAACCTGGAGAGGCTGAACTACAGTCCTATATTCCTTCTTCCTGTGTTTGGTTGTATGTTAATTCCAGTGACGTGCGGTGAGGTTGATGGCTGGTGAGGCACTGACTTCATCACAGTCAGATTTACAAACATATGAACCCTAAAGAGTATCTTATTCACCATTTGATTGGCAGCAGTTAACAGGTTATGTTTAAAAGCTCATACTGTCATGATCCGTGGTCTGGATCATGTTTTGTTTAGTTATGTTCTGTTAGTTTTGGACTTCTTTAGTTCCCGTTTAGGCCTCCTTGTTTGCTTTTGTCACCATGGCGACTTATTGTGTTCACCTGTCTCTGATTGGTGCTCGCCCGCTCACCTGCTTCCCAAGCACTAATCAGAGGCATTATTTAAGTTGCCTTTGCCAGTCAGTCAGCCTGGCTTCATTGTTTACGTCACGTTCTGACCAAGTAAGTGTTCATGTTCTATGCCATAGCTTCTGCTAACTAGTAGTTTCATGTGTTTTAGACACGCCTGCCTTTTTTTTGTTGTGTTGTTTGTGTTTTTGGTAGTTAAGTGATTTATGTTAATAAATCCAATCCTACCTTTACGCCTTCGTCCGGAGCCGTCTTTGCATCTTGAAAGAACAACCGTGCAGCAAGCTGCGACCCCCCCCCCCCCCCCCCCCCCCATCGTGACACATACCAGCATTCTGGTATGTGTCAAATTCGTTCTATTTTATCCACTAGCGACGCTGAGATCATTATTCATGCGTTCGTTACGTCTCGTCTCGACTACTGTAACGTATTATTTTCGGGTCTCCCTATGTCTAGCATTAAAAAATTACAGTTGGTACAAAATGCGGCTGCTAGACTTTTGACAAGAACAAGAAAGTTTGATCATATTACGCCTATACTGGCTCACCTGCACTGGCTTCCTGTGCACTTAAGAAGTGACTTTAAGGTTTTACTACTTACGTATAAAATACTACACGGTCTAGCTCCGTCCTATCTTGTCGATTGTATTGTACCATATGTCCCGGCAAGAAATCTGCGTTCAAAGAACTCCGGCTTATTAGTGATTCCCAGAGCCCAAAAAAAGTCTGCGGGCTATAGAGCGTTTTCTATTCGGGCTCCAGTACTATGGAATGCCCTCCCGGTAACAATTAGAGATGCTACCTCAGTAGAAGCATTTAAGTCCCATCTTAAAACTCATTTGTATACTCTAGCCTTTAAATAGCCCCCCTGTTGGACCAGTTGATCTGCCGTTTCTTTTCTTTTCTCCTCTGCTCCCCTTTTCCTTGAGGGGGGGGGGGGCACAGGTCCGGTGGCCATGGATGAAGTGCTGGCTGTCCAGAGTCGGGACCCGGGGTGGACCGCTCGCCTGTGCATCGGCTGGGAACATCTCTACACTGCTGACCCGTCTCCGCTCGGGATGGTGTCCTGCTGGCCCCACTATGGACTGGACTCTTACTATTATGTTGGATCCACTATGGACTGGACTCTCACAATATTATGTCAGACCCACTCGACATCCATTGCTTTCGGTCTCCCCTAGAGGGGGGGGGTTACCCACATATGCGGTCCTCTCCAAGGTTTCTCATAGTCATTCACATCGACGTCCCACTGGGGTGAGTTTTTCCTTGCCCGTATGTGGGCTTTGTGCCGAGGATGTTGTTGTGGCTTGTGCAGCCCTTTGAGACACTTGTGATTTAGGGCTATATAAATAAAGATTGATTGATTGATTGATTGATTCTTCCCTGCTTGGCACTCAGCATCAAGGGTTGGAATTGGGGGTTAAATCGCCGCTGCTGCCCACTGCTCCCCTCACCTCCCAGGGGGTGATCAAGGGGATGGGTCAAATGCAGACGACAAATTTCATTACACCTAGTGTGTGTGTGACAATCATTGGTCTTTAACTTAACTTTAACTTTACACATACAAACTGTAGCACACAAAAAAGCACATTTAATAAAAAAAAATGTATTATGGTCTTACCTTTACTTAGAAATTAAGTCCATGCGCCGCAACTAAAGCCCTCACTTAAACTTTCCACGTGCAAGATTGAATCTATTTAAAAAAGTGTAACCGAGGGTTTATAAATGTCGCCTATACTGTATGAAACTACAAAATAACAAACACGGAGGCTCCAGTTTACACGAGGACCACTTTATTTACCTTCTTTCAAAAACCTCCGCAACGTGTCATCACTTCCGCTCTTAGCGCCTTCAAAATAAGAGCTCAAGGCATATACTGTATAACAGCGCATAACAGGAACTTAACATCACAAAGAGGAAAGCCCATGAAAATAGGTTAAAACAGTTATTTAATAAGAAGCCAAAAAGTGCAAAAACAATAATGTTCGTGTTGGAGGAGTTGTGAATTAGATACACCTGCAGTCTGCAGGTGTACCTAATGTTGTGGCCTTGCAGTCATTCACAACTCCTCCAACACCAACATTATTGTTTTTGCACTTTTTGGCTTCTTATGAAATAACTTTTTTTAAATAGATTAAATCTTGCACGTGGAAAGTTTAAGTGTGGGCTTTAGTTGATATAACAATTCTACGGCGGGGGTGCAGGAGGCGTGGCTACTGGAGCCTCAGCCAGTGCGTCTTTTGCAGCCGTTTTATGATCGCTCAGCACAAGAAATACGTTACACACATACACAGTTGTTGACAAAATACACTGTACATTATATACCTCAGCTAACTAAACTATGGAAATGTATAATATAATTCACATAGCAATACGGTCTCACTGCACAGCAGGCCAGCAGTTAGCCGAGTCCGCAATCCATGTTGAGGCACTGAGTGACGTGCCTCAACTGGCTGCTGATCACCGCACCGTCTCTTCTCAGTATTTGAACGGCAAATGTGAAAATTCAGCGATTTTGAATAAAAATAATCTAAAACTGGTGAAGTTAAATGGAAAATAACTTTATAGTATAATCACTGGATACATATAACAATTTAATTAATTTTTTTTCTTTTTACATTTTTTTTCTTTCCATGATGGCAGGTGAGGCCCCGCCTCACCTGCCTCTAGTGACTGCACGTCACTGGTTAATTCAAAAGAACACAACCTGACAATGTAAGGAGATGTTAATGTGAAAGTGTCTTCAAAACAACTAATTTAAGTCATAACTTAAAGATTGCCTTTGAGCTAGACAGGTAGTCTCTTCTCAAGGATACGGCTATCACTTTTGCATTCCGACGTCCCAATTAGGACCTCTTTTCCTACGAGAAGTGATCCAATCCACCTGCGAATACTAAACTAAGGGGCCTTATCTTATTATGTGCTCAAACTAAAATACCACTATTTAATTAAACTTGGTGATTCACCTTCCTCAAGTTGGATATACATTTTCACCATGAGCAAAACACGATATGAGTTAATTAATTCACTTCATGGGCAATATACATTTTGGTATCAGTACAATGCAGAGTAAATACAGGACCAGTATCGCCAATAATACATTTTTAAAAACCATGAATGATTTGATAATGATCATAAGCAGAACAAAGCTTTTGGGCAAACAATTTGCATAGACATCCTTGCGTTGAAAAATGTACAAATATAACGATATAAGATAATTCAACAAAAATCAAGAAAATTAAGACAAATCTCTATTACATCCAATATTTTAAAAAAAAGTCAATAGTTTAAAATAAGTAATCATATGCAAAAAATACAACTTCTTACTCTCATACATAACTTAGCTTTATGCCCCCAAAGTCCCGTTCCATGATTTAGTATAAGTATAAAATAGATTATTTGTGAAAATAAACATTGAAGAGAACTAAAGAAAATATCACTCACAACGCTATTATTGATCCAAACCAGTACACTAATAACTCAATTTAAGAATTTAATTGGTTCTGACCCTGCATGTAACTCCAAATACTTTAACCTCAAATCAATTTCACCCATGGCAATGAATTGAAATAAATTCTAAATCCATTTTTGCACCCCTATCCCCAGACCATCACTATTTCAATAAATCACATATGTTTTAAAAATAAAAACAAACTTTTAGAGAATAAATATTGTGTCAAAAACAATACAATAGAATGTACAACAAACTACATTAGTTTTACTGCATGAAGTACTGTAATAATAATTGTACAGCATTTACCTTGGAGAGTGAACTCCTACATAATCTCCTTCTAATGAATGTTGGTTGTCAGATATTATTTTACCATCCTTGGCTGTCTTTAGACTCATACTGCTTCAGGATGGTGCAGACTACAGCAATACATTGTCATGTTTTTGAGCATTTCTTTCTGTAATTCAATCAATCAATGTTTACTTATATAGCCCTAAATCACGAGTGTCTCAAAGGGCTGCAAAACACTGTCATTCACACTGACTTTAAGGAAATATGCCCTTAGATACATTACAGCTCATCCAGAGACTGGTGGCTCTTGCTCCCAGGACAATTGGAATCCAAAAGGAATGCGGGATGGATTTTAAGAGTGATCATAAACACATTAGCAACATCTGGTAGAAGCCCTCACAGGTAGGAGTATGGATCAGGGGTCGGATGTTACCCGACTCAAACTGAGCAGAGGGATAAGGCCAGGAAATAGATTGACAGGCCAAACAACAAACTGGGCTTTGTCCAGACTGGTCGGCTCCAAGGCTAGAACTACAAAGAGTAAGGGTCTTTGTGTAAAATGTATTTAAGGACAGCGGTCCGAGAGGACATAAGGAGAGGAATCAGCTCCATACTCTTCTCCTGGAAGCTGCAGTTCCAGTCTGAGGCTCGCTGAATCAAATAAATCTTTTTGTTCGACGATTCCTCATTGGCGTCTTCTTAGCTCATCAAACAGTCACTCTGTCCTGGGAGAGTAACCCGGCCAGAAATATACAGGATGGATTTTAAGAGTGATCATAAACACATTAGCGACATCTGGTAGAAGCCCTCACAGGTAGGAGTATAGATCAGGGTTCGGATGTTACCCGACTCAAACTGAGCAGAGGGATAAGGCCAGGAAATAGATTGACAGGCCAAACAACAAACTGGGCTTTGTCCAGACTGGCCGGCCCCAAGGCTAGAATTACAAAGAGTAAGGGTCTTCGTGTAAAATGTATTTAAGGACAGTGGACATAAGGAGAGGAATCAGGTCCATACTCTCCTCCTGGAAGCTGCAGTTCCAGTCTGAGGCTCGCTGAATCAAATAAAGCTTTTAGTTTGACAATTCCTCATTGGTGTATTCTTGGCTCATCAAACAGTCACTCTGTCCTGGGAGAGTAACCCGGCCAGAAATATACCACACTAGCATGTAAAACTGGATGTTTTGGGTGGATCTTACAAGGTCTGTGACATTCGCAACCGTGGCTCGTAACTCATTTATTTTGCTCGCAACTAAAAACATTGCAATTGGTCAAGAGACCAGTTGTACCTCAAAACACTCCTAAGTCAAGATTTAATAAATTAATTTGTCGAGAGAGACAGCAAACAGTTTGTGTTTATTCCTGCAATGAGTTCTAGTGATGCTACGCCGCTATCCCACTTGGTAGTTGTAGTCTACCATGTTTAAACAAGCGTTCCCAGACTACGTCTTGTGCAATAAATCAATTACTCGCATTCATGTGTGGTTGTCTCAACTCTCCACCATTTTCATCAGTGCAGATGAATAATAACAGACGAGTAAACGGGAAGTGGTATTTTTCATATTTCTTTCCATTACAGACTGTGGCCGTTTTCAAATTGACAGAAAATTTCGACTCAAACACTGTGGCCTTCAAAATAAAAAGGTCAAACATTTTATCTGACTCAAATGGTAGATCGGGTTCTTTTATTCAATTTTGTTCCTCCACTTTAAATGATGTTATATAAGAATGTATGAATCCATCCTCGCTTGGTTTTGTGTAGTTTTTATTTAAGCATGACAAGACGACATTCGCAAAATCTTCCTTGGTTTTCTCACCCAACCATAAACTAAACAAAAAACAGACAATCTTGAAAGCTTTTAATGTCAGTTGCTGTATAAACTTGGAAAAAAGAATAGGCATGACCTGAAATTATTCAGTTTTACTGCAGTGAGTACACTACTACCACAGAGAAATTAGTGCGTTCTTACTGTAAGTGATAGTATAATTTCACTAGTAAACATCTCATATTGATCTCCTTTGGCATTTGGTGCCATTTAACCTACATAACACTTCTATGGGGGGTTAAGTTGATCCTTGTCATGATTAGAACTATGGCGTGGTTTGTTCTCCCGTGGTGCAAATGATTTGGACCAGACATGGCGTGAAGGTGAAGACATATTTAATTTTAACACTCAAAAAAGAAACAAACAAAAGGCGCTCACAGTGGAGGTACAAAACTTGGCTATAAACACAAAACTTGCACCAAGGCAGAAACTATGAACAATGAAACAAAAACACTAACTGTGGCATTAATAAACAAAAACTTACTTGGACATGGCATGAAGTGCGCAGAGGTAAACAGAGTGTGACAGGGGTATGATGTCGCCAGACAGACAGCCTGGCAACTGGAAGCTTAAATAATAGTGACATGATTAAAGACAGGTGCGTGAGTCGTGAGGGCAGGTGAAAACTAACGGGTTGCTATGGTGACAAACAAGAGTGCACAATGAGTCCAAACGTGGAACAGGTGAAACTAATGGGTAACCATGGAAACAAGACAAGGGAGTGAAAAGCCAGAAACTAAAGAGTCCAATAACTAAACTAAACAAAACATGACTAAAACAAAACATGATTACACAGACATGACAATCCTTGTATAGTTGTGCAACTATCTGTGGCGTTTCAGTAGCTTTTGACACAGACTTATCCTGGATTTTTTTACTTAAATTTTTTTTACAAAACTCTACACTGCAAAAAGTCAGTGTTCAAAAACGAAAAAAAAAAACAAAAAACAAAAATGACGGGTATTTTATTTGAACTAAGCAAAATTATCTGTATTAACCTCAATGAACCCAAAAATACCTTAAAATAAGTATATTCTCACTAATAACAAGTGCACTTTTCTTGGTAGAAAAAAAAGAGACTTTTTTGCTCAATATGTTCAAAAATATTCTTAAATTAAGTAAATGCTCGTGCCATTATCTTGACATAATGATATGCGCTCGGCATCATGATTTTTTTTTTTCATGCTTGAAGTAAGAAATGATTTGTGAGGAACTCGCATGGCTGCCGTTTGTGTGACCTCAAGATGCAAGAACCAGGAGGAGGATGAGCAGGTAAGATGATTTTAATGATCATCAACAGAGAAATGTAGCAGTCTTGCATACAACAGTTCCAAACATAAAGAGTCTATCATCGAGCACTGAGGAGTGTTCGAGAGAAAACATAAATAGACATATGCTGATTGGCAGCAGGTGTGGAACGGCTGCCAATCAACGGCAGGTGAGGAGAAAACAGTGCTCAGCGGAACAAACAGGAAATATAACAAAATAAGAGCACTGACAGGAAGTAAATACAAAAACATGGAAACAAACCGAAATGAAGTGACAGATCGTCACAGGACCCTCAAGGAACAGATTCCAGATGTTCCCTGGAAACAAGAACGGAAAAAAGTCCAACAATTACGGGAGGGTGGAGGGAGGACTTGGCGGAGGGTCGCCAGGCCAAGTGTCCCCGCAGCCAGCGAGGGAGAGTCAGGTGGCGGCGCCGCTGCCACTGGCGAGGTGGGCGACCACGGAACAGCCACATTAGTGGCCGACAAGGAGGAGGTCGCGCAGCTGGCGGCAACGATGATGACAGCGTCGTCGGTGGATCCGCTGCCGACGATGAAGATGGCAGCACCGTGCAGATTCCCGCCAGTGACACGGAAGACCTCCGCGCCGTGCAAAGGCGTGCAAGAGACGATGTCATCGTGGGCGGAGTCGTCGACGATGAAGGTGGTGTCATGGGCGGAGTTGTCGACAATGATGACAATGAAGATGGCGGCGCCCTGCGAAAGCCCGCCGAAGATGTGGTCGTGGGAGGATCCGCTGCCGACCAGGAAGATGGCGGTGTCGTGCGGAGTCCCACCGGTGACGCGGAAGATGTCCGCGCAGTGCGAAGGCGCGCCAGAGAAGATGAAGGTGGCGGCGCCGTGGAAAGAGACGATGATGTCTCCGTGGGAGGAGACGATGGCGGGGATGACAGCGGCGTGTGCTTGGCTGCTCTGCTGCTGGTAGTAGCCCCCCCTCCACTAGGCGGATGCCAGACGCCGTCCACCACTGGGAGAAGGAGTTCTGGGTTTTTTATGTCCCCCGGTGCGAAAACCAGGAACGGTCGGAATGGGGCCAGGAAGAGGGAAAACGATACGTCCCTCGCCGAGTCCCAGCAGGAGGCCAGGAAGGACATCACGGTGGGCTCCACTGGAGCCTTCGCCGGACTGGCAGGATGAGCGGGTGCTGGAAGGGATAGCAGCCGTGGTGCAGCTGCTGGAAGCTGCCTTGGAGCAGGAACGGGTTCTGGGCATTCAGCCGGTGTTGGTCGTCATGGTGCCGCGACCGGCGTGCGACGCGGGGATGCGACTGGCGTGCGACGCGGTGTGGGAACCGGTGGTCGACGCGCTGGCACAGGCGATTGCCGTGGAGCTGGGACAGGATGCACAGCAGGCGACGGGGAAGATGGCGGCGGCGGCCGCGCCGGTCAGAGATCCGGAACCGGCGGCCGAGCTGGGAAGAGCGAAGGCGGCGGTGGCCTAGCCGGTCGGAGAGCCGGAACCGGCGGCCGAGCCGGGAGGAGCGAAGGCGTCGGTGGTCTTGCCGGTCGGAGAGCCGGAACCGGCGGTCGAGGCGGAGAGAGATGGTCCGAGCCTGCTGTGGGCTGCGACCGCACAAACCTGGCTTTTAAGTCCTCCAAGAATTGTGCGGTCCAGAACGTCGGCTGTGCATCGCCGACAGGAGTTCTCGCGAGGACACAGTCTTCTGGCTCGATGATACTGTGAGGAACTCGCATGGCTGCCGTTTGTGTGACCCCAAGATGCAAGAACCAGGAGGAGGATGAGCAGGTAAGATGATTTTAATGATCATCAACAGAGAAATGTAGCAGTCTTGCATACAACAGTTCCAAACATAAAGAGTCTATCATCGAGCACTGAGGAGTGCTCGAGAGAAAACATAAATAGACATATGCTGATTGGCAGCAGGTGTGGACCGGCTGCCAATCAACGGCAGGTGAGGAGAAAACAGTGCTCAGCGGAACAAACAGGAAATATAACAAAATAAGAGCACTGACAGGAAGTAAATACAAAAACATGGAAACAAACCGAAATGAAGTGACAGATCGTCACATGATTACTTTAAAAAAGTAGTTTTATACTTGTGAGTGTTAATGACACAGCTTTGCAACAGTTGATATTTTAGTTTCAAGCATGCTCTACTCAATATAGGTCATCAAATCTCAGCAACAAGCTGTCATATCTTACTGAGATCATTTAGGACCAAAACCCTTAACACAAGTAAAACACTCTAACATAAAATCTGTTTAGTGAGAAGAATGATCTTATCAGACAGCAAATAAGCAAATATCACCCTTATTTGAGATATTTAATCTTACTTAGATTTCAGTTTTTGCAGTGTACACCAAAGCATAGTTTAATTTGGCCTTTGGCTTGTAAATCAAAATGTTCGCACAATGGCGGGATTTGTCGTAAATGGAGGTTCTACTGTAATTGTTTGTGGTACATGCTTTTGTAATGTTTTTTTTAAACAGTATTTCTTAATTAAAAGTTTGTTTTTCTTTTTTGAAAAACATTTTACCGTATTTTCCGTACCATAGGGCGCACCAGATTATAAGGCGCACTGCCGATGAGCGGGTCTATTCAGGTCTTTTTCATACAAAAGGTGCACCGGATTATAAGGCACATTAAAGGGGTCACATTATGATTCTTTTCTAAATGGAAAACACTTTGTTGTGGTCTACATCAGTGTTTTTCAACCTTTTCTGAGCCAAGGCACATATTTTTAATTGAAAAAAATCCCGAGGCACACCGCGAGCAGAAAACAAAAAAATTAAACTCAGCAGCCGATATTGACAATAAAAAGTCCATCCATCCATCCATTTTCTACCGCTTATTCCCTTTTGGGGTCGCGGGGGGCGCTGGAGCCTATCTCAGCTACAATCGGGCGGAAGGCGGGGTACACCCTGGACAAGTCGCCACCTCATCGCAGGGCCAACACAGATAGACAGACAACATTCACACTCACATTCACACACTAGGGCCAATTTAGTGTTGCCAATCAACCTATCCCCAGGTGCATGTCTTTGGAGGTGGGAGGAAGCCGGAGTACCCGGAGGGAACCCACGCAGTCACGGGGAGAACATGCAAACTCCACACAGAAAGATCCCGAGCCCGGGATTGAACCCAAGACTACTCAGGACCTTCGTATTGTGAGGCAGATGCACTAACCCCTCTGCCACCGTGAAGCCCTCACAATAAAAAGTCGTTCTTGCAATTGTTGGATATGAATTCCAACCATAACTAACCATGCATTAGTATAGCTCTTGTCTCAAAGTCGGTGTACTGTCATGACCTGTCACATCACGCCCTGACTTATTTTATTTATATTATGTTTATAAACTCAGGAAATACGTCCCTGGACACATGAGGACTTAAATTATGACTAATGTATGATCCTGTAACTACTTGGTATCGGATTGATACCCAAATGTGTGGTATCATCCAAAACTAGTGTAAAATATCAAACAACAGAAGAATAAGTGATTATTACATTTTAACAGAAGTGTAGATAGAACATGTTGAAACAGAAAGTAACCAGATATTAATGAATAAGCAGATTAATATTTCATTTTCTACCACTTGTCCTTAATAATTTTGGCAAAATAATAGAATGGACACAATATGTTACTGCATATGTCAGCAGACTAAGTAGGAATCTTTGTTTGTTTACTTACTAATAAAAGACAAGTTGTCTAGTATGTTCACTATTTTATTTAGGGACAAACTTGCAATAAGAAACATATGTTTAATGTATCCTAAGATTTTCTGTTAAAATAAAGCCAAAAATGACATTTTTTGTGGTCCCCTTTATTTACATAAGTACCAAAATATTTGTTACCGGTACCAAAATATTGGTATCAGGACAACACTACACTATAATAATACTTGTATCTTTGACTACGTTAGCCGTAATGGGCCGACCATCTATCAAGCGGTGCGGCTTCAAAGTCGTACTAAAACACTTTGACAGATTTTTGAGTACCGTGTGTAATGTTCTTTATTTTCAATGGAATATTTAAAGTTTCGGTGTTGTTTACTGGCGTCATATTGCAGTCTACACGTATCTCTTATGTGTGACTACCGTCTACTGGTCACACTTATTATTACACCATGTACCAAATAAAAGGTTGGTAAGCACGACCAGAATTATTCCTTACATTAGGTTCACCAGGTTATAAGGCACACTGTTGATTTTTGAGAAAATGGAAGCATTTTAAGTGTGTCTTAACCTCTTAAGGCCCAAGCTGTTTGTTTACATGCTTTTTTTTTATTTCTCTTTGCTATTTGGGCTTATTGGACCCTAATTAGAATAAACACTAAGTATCATCTTTTTATATGATGTACTTAGTCCATAAGTACACAAACGTGTACTTCATGTTTAGTGACATGCTAATTCTTATTTTTACACTTTTTTCCCCCCAAATTCCATTGTATTGTAATATTCCCAGGAATGTAAGCTCATAGACTTATTCGTTTGTCTTGTCTTTATTATATAAAGATGCAATGTAACCACACAACAGCTCCAATGTGTGTCTCCCCTCTTTCCCGGCAAAACTCGAACCAACACTTCCTGTCAACAACGTCACTTCCCTAACTTCCCCGGAAGTCCCGCCCCCCAGCCAAAGCCATTGGCTAACACCCCGTAGCCAGCCGCTACAGTATGTTATACTCTTCTGACACCACCAGATGGCAGTATAAGTGTCCACATAAGAGGCCATAAGACCCCAATTCAGTAGTGTACACACTTTTGGAAATAAGAGCTAAAAGGTGCTGTCCACGCATGTGGACGCTAAGCCTATTATAGTCCAAAAAATACGGTAAATGTTAAATTGTGGCGTTTTGGGGTCGCCAATCATGAGATGAATTAGTTTCAATTAATCTCAATGTCCGTGGCTGATTTGAGTCACAAGTATTTCGGGTTACGAGCTTGGTCGTGGAACGCGATGTAAGAAGCTTCCTGATTGGCAACCAGGTGTGTGTCTGATTGTCAGTCAGGAACAGGTGCGGGAACCAGCATTCAAACAAAGAAATAAGGAAAATAGTAAGCTGTCATGTTACAACATGTCAACAAGTTATGAACCAAGGGTCAAGAAGGAGCAAAATGAATAAATACTAAGCCCAATAGACTTCAGGTGAATTGAAGTTTCTTCATTCTTGCTTCTTCAAGGAAAGTTGACATCAAACATTTCTGCTTCTATTCCACTGATTGAAAATGGGCAGTCTTGTCATAATCCACTTATGAGCAAGCGCGCTTGCTTCTCAGCCGTTTTCACTTCAGAGGTTATGACTACCTCCGGCAGCTCGGTCATGAGCGCTCCCAGGCCTGGACGTAGAGCCCTCATCTCGGAGCTTCCTGTGTAATCCCAGATCAAAGGTCCCAGAGAAACGGGAATGGATTCTCCACTCTAACAAGCGCACTTTCTCAGATGGCAAGAAATTGAACACATTTTTTTTTTATCGGCCTTCTTCAGGCCATCTCGCTGACTAAAGTCAAAAGATAGACCTTGTAATGACGATGATAGCGAGAACGAGCTCCGAGCAGATGGGCCTAAACACATCTGTGGTTGTTAGATGTCTCTTTTCAGGGCTCCTATTTAATGCCTTGGTGAAACAAAAACAGTACAAACAAATGATAAACAATATTTGCCTACTTTTTTTATATTATTGATGAATCCCCATTGGTAAAATATTGTCAAAGTTCTGAGATCTGACATGTCCCTCCTCAATATAGGGAACTTTGACACAAGTATGATTTGTTTATGTCTTGCTGTTTACTGGAATGGTCACTCATCTATGAGTTATTTGCCAACTTTGTTGTTGTTCCCTAGTAACGCCAAAACTAGTTAAATTGTAGTCTTCTCATTTTTGCCTCAATACCACCAAGTTATTAAATGCAGGGCTGTATACGTACACCTCACCTACACCCTCGCCTGTTTGTAGGGATGGGTACCAGATCTGGTTGTCACGGTTTGGTTGCGGCTTACTGCGCGGTTCTTTTTCCCGGGATGCAAACGGACAGCTCCGGACAGGACTTGCTGGTAGGAACATCATTTATTTCTCAAAAAACACTCAGAGGTACAAAAACAGAAAACCAACCGACGGAATAAGGTGCCAATCGCACTCGAAACTAAACTTAGCATAGGCTAGGAGACAAGCAAAACTTACGTGACGAGAGCATGAAGCAAACAAAGAAGCCAGGACGAGTAACCGGCAAAGGCAGGCTTAAGCAGTGTCTCTGATTGGAAACAGGTGAGTGTCCCGAACAACAGAGGCAGGGGAAAATCATAAGTAGCCATGGTAACAAACTCAGGAGGTGCACAAACAGGAACTAAAGGAGTCAAATACAAACAGAAAACACAAAACATGATCCGGACAACGGATCATGACACTTTTTTGGCACCGACCGAATCCCGCTAGTCCTAACTGGGCACCAATTAATGTCAAATCCAACCGTGCCATGTTTCTGTACCTGTGTACCTGTTAGAATAAATATGTGTAAGTTATCACACAACTCTTATGCTTAAAGGCCGTTGCTATAGTTATTATCAATTGTGCTGAAGTTGTACTTTTCTATCTGTGCAAAGGGACAACTTGCAATCTTGGATTGCGAGTCGTCTCGTATCAGTGTTTTTGTCCAGAACATCGAGTGCCTTGACGCAGACAAAGCAGAGACAGGGTGATATCACGAGTGTCAGCACATTTACATTTCATGAATAATCCAGATTCAAGATGCTTTATTATTGTCCATTCTTTAACATGTACAAGACACATAAGAACCGAAATGTCATTTTCGGCACAGTCCCACTAAAAGCAGACATAAGTTACAGGGAGACAAGACGGGACCGCCAACGGATCAGCCATTTACGGCGCTCCTTAAAAAAGGTGGGAAAAAGGTGATATTGGGAAAGAGGGGAAAAGTAAAAAATATCAGTCTAAGCTGGACCCTCGGGAGGGGGTCCAGTCTGAGTCCAAGAGAAAAAACCTCATTTAGCATAGCACACATAAACATGTTACATATAATCACAACAACTCGCAACAGAGGGGGGGATTTGGGGCTCTGCAGGCCGGCCTGCTGATATAAAGCACTACTCAGCCGTCCATAACCCCGAAGAGGAATTAAGCAGTGGTGGTGAGGGGCATTGGATGGGGAGGGGAGTGTGTTTGTATATATGCTCATTGTCTTTGGGTGAAGTGTAAATGTTCATAAGCCCAAAGTGGCCCGGATCATGTTTTGGTTAGTGATGTTCTGTTAGTTTTGGACTGCCTTAGTTCCTGTTTTGTGCACTCCTGGGTTTATTTTGGTCACCATGGGGATTAATTGGGTTCACCTGCCTCTGGTTAGTGATCCCACGCTCAGCTGCTATCAACCACTAATCAAATAGCTATTTATTCACCTTGCTTGCCATGCTCAGCCTGGCGTCATTGTTTGCTTCATGCAACCTGTCAACGTAAGTTTTGCTTGTCTCCTAGCCAATGCTAAGTGGTAGCCTTGTCTACGTAAGTTTTGCTTGTTTCTATTCCATGCTAAGTGGTAGCTTAGTTTCGAGTGCGATCAGCACATTATTCCTTTTGATTTTTTTCTGTTTTTGGTACTTCGCGTTATTTTTGAGAATAAATCATGTTCTTACCTGCACGCTTTGTCCAGAGTTGTCCGAACGAACCCCGCAGTAAGCTGCGAAATCCCCGTCGTGACAATTTTTTTATTGGCGGGAATAAATTGTTTGGTGTTTACGGCAATCACTCACCCTTTCTTCTTGACACGTACGCGCAGAGAGTGCGTGGACACAAACGAAAACCGTCCAAGAGAAGCAACAAACGATTTACAGTCATGTTGTTGTTAAATAGAATACACATTCAATAATAACTAATGCTGACCAATCCAAATCGCTATTATTAGGTAAAAACACCCAAAGCTAGTGCGCATGCATGTGTTACTTGTGTATATATGTATCCATCCAGTACCGTATTTTTCGGACTATAAGTCGCAGTTTTTTTCATAGTTTGTCCGGGGGTGCGACTTATACTCAGGAGCGACATATGTGTGAAATTATTAACACATTACCGTAAAATATCAAATAGTATTATTTAGCTCATTCACGTAAGAGACTAGACGTATAAAATGTCATCAAGTGACAGATTGTTTGGTAAACGTATAGCATGTTCTATATGTTATAGTTATTTGAATGACTCTTACCATAATATGTTACGTTAACATACCAGGCACGTTCTCAGTTGGTCATTTATGCCTCATATAACGTACACTTATTCAACCTGTTGTTCACTATTCTTTATTTATTTTAAATTGCCTTTCAAATGTCTATTCTTGGTGTTGGGTTTTATCAAATAAATTTCCCGACTTATACTCCAGTGCGACTTATACTCCAGTGCGACTTATACTCCGAAAAATACGGTATATACATATATATATATATATATATATATATATATATATATATATATATATATATATATATATATATATATATATATATTATGTCATAGATGCCAGAAGAGGGTGGGAAATACTGTCTGAAATATATTGCAAAGTTAGCGCCCTCTAGGAAATTGTTTAAATGTTGCAAACAGCCCCTTTAACCTTAGCCCTAACCTAAGTAATACATATAAATCATTTGAGGTGCTTACTAGGATGTCTGGTACACCACTACAGCTCCATCTGGCTGTTGGTTATTGCCCCCCTGGACACTATTTAGACTTCATCAGCGAATTATCCGAGCAGGGAAGTCTTTTATCAACACCTGTTTTTGTAAGTTTTAACGACGTCAACTATGTGTGCAGTGCAAGGCGATATTAACGAAAAGAGCACACAGATCCATGACTGTGTTTCTTTTCATTACAATTGCACTCAGCTGGAAATGGCATCATGTACAGAGCAAATTTTACATTATACATCATATCAAGCATATTAATTCAATCAATTAGCATGTAATGCGGGTGTGCATATTGTAACAAAAGGAATTGTATTATGTGTTTATATTACACACATATGTATTGTAGTGATGGACCGGAAGCTAAAGTGTAATAAAATATTCTGTGTGAATAAATGAACACTGAAATTCAAGTATTTGTTTTATATATATATATATATAATAAAATAAATATATATTTAAAGCTAGAATTAACTGAAAGTCAAGTATTTCTTGTATATATATATATATATATATATATATATATATATATATATATATATATATATATATATATATATGTATATATGTGTGTATATATATATATATATATATATATATATATATATATATATATATATATATATATATATATATATGTATATGTATATGTATGAAATACTTGACTTAGTATTTCTTATATATATGTATATATATATGAAATACTTGACTTGGTGAATTCTAGCTGTAAATATACTCCTCCCCTCTTAACCACGCCCCCAACCACGCCCTGCCCCCAACCACGCCCCCCGCGCCCCCACCTCCCCAAATCGGAGGTCTCAAGGTTGGCAAGTATGGTATTACCGTTTTTTTCGGATAATAAGGCGCACTTGAAATCTTTTTGATTTCTCAAAACTTAACAGTGCGCTTAATCTACAGAAAAATGTTGGTTGTACTTACCGACCTTGAAGCTATTTTATTTGGTACATGGTGAAATGACAAGTGTGACCAGTAGACGGCAGTCACAAATAAGAAATACGTGTAGACTGCAATATGACTTAAGTAAACACCAACATTTTATATGTTCCATTGAAAGTACAGAACAGTACACACAGCGCTCAAAAATCTATCAAAAAGTTTTAGTACGACTTTGGTAAGCTATGAAATTGCACCGCTTGATGGATTGTACTGTGCTTCAACATATGAGTATTATGGTGTGTGTGTATAAGGTAAGACATTATCTGGCCTTTTGTTTCGCAATATTATGCAAAAGCAACTTTTCTTACCTTCTAGTACCTGCTGATCTGTATTTGGGATCTGCATAAGTCCTGAGAATTTGCGCACGTCCGCCTTTGTAGTCTGTGTCGATACCGTAGTCAATAAGCATCTTCTTTTTCTCAATATCCTTATTAGATATTCATCCTCCGCTGTTGCCATTTCTAATATAAAGTAGTGTAATGTTCTTACTTATATCGGTCAGTAAATTCACCATGAAAGCGCTAAAACATACCGGTGTAGTGAGTTTAAATTATTCACCCAAGGAACTTTAGTTATTAGAGAGTTCCAGTCGGACGGTTTTTCACGGGACACATTTCCGGCGTTGTTGTTGCACTACTGAGCCACGGATGAGGAGATGCTGCTCCGTTATTGATTGAAGTAAAGTCTGAATGTCATTAAAACAGTTAGCGCCATCTTTTGACATTTCTCCCACACCCGTCCTTGCACGCTACACCGCTACAACAAAGATGGCGGAGAAAAGACGCTGTCGAAGGTGAGCTACGTAAATAAGACCGCACACAAAACGGCGCATCCTGAAGCGACTGTCAGAAAGCGACTTGAAGATGATCTGTAAAACATCATCTATGCAACATTTTGACCAAAGAACCACCATTACATGTTATGTAGACCACAAGGAAGTGTTGTACATTGAGGAAAAAATAATAATAATATGACCCCCGTGTCTCTGTTCCGCGGCCTTGGTGTTCTTGTCAGTCAGTCCAACGTCAACAACAACAGGTGTGTGTCCATGAGAGACAAGAAGGAAGTTTGTTGTGTCTTTGCCGCATTGTCCTTCCGGAGAGTGTTGAAGCCAGGGAAACAATCCAAGTTAGAATGTTTTGTATGCGAGTGAAAATACAATTTGCCTTTCACTCTCAATTGTCTATGACTGGTCCTCAAATTCATCCTGCAGGGCAGACAGTCCTATATTATCCAAATCACAAAGTGTACACAGTTCTGCCCGCATACTCCAATCATTTGTGGCAGCTTTGGGGTACTTTGACGACTGCCAGCCACTTCCAATTTGTCGACAAACCAAAGCAACGCTTACTCCAATCAGCAGATGTCCTGTTGTCATAATTCCGAATAGGTGTAAATCAGTGACGTACAGTCACTAAAGGCAGGAAAGAAAAAAAATGTAAAAAGAAAAACATTTAATTAAATTGTTTTATGTATGCAGTGATTATACTATAAAGTTATTTTCCATTTAACTTCACCAGTTTTAGATTATTTTTATTCAAAATCGCTGAATTTTCACATTTGCCGTTCAAATACTGAGAAGAGACGGTGCGGTGAACATCAGCCAGTTGAGGCACGTCACTCAGTTGTGCCTCAACATGGATTCCGGACTCGGCTAACTGCTGGCCTGCTGTGCAGTGAGACTGTATTGCTATATGAACTATATTATACATTTCCATAGTTTAGTTAGCTGAGGTATATAATGTACAGTGTATTTTGTCAACAACTGTATGTGTGTAACGTATTTCTTGTGCTGAGCGATCATTAAACGGCTGCAAAAGATGCACTGGCTGAGGCTCCAGTAGCCCCGCCTCCTGCACCCCCGCCGTATAATTGTTATATCAACTAAAGCCCACACTTAAACTTTCCACGTGCAAGATTGAATCTATTTAAAAAAGTTATTTCATAAGAAGCCAAAAAGTGCAAAAACAATAATGTTCGTGTTGGAGGAGTTGTGAATGACTGCAGGGCCACAACATTAGGTACACCTGCAGACTGCAGGTGTATCTAATTCACAACTCCTCCAACATGAACATTATTGTTGTTGCACTTTTTGGCTTCTTATTAAATAACTTTTGTAACCTATTTTTATGGGCTTTCCTATTTGTGATGTTAAGTTCCTGGTATGCGCTGTTATACAGTATATGCCTTGAGCTTTTATTTTGAAGGCGCCAAGAGCGGAAGTGATGACATGTTGTAGTGGAGCGGAGGTTTTTGAAAGAAGGTAAATAAAGTGGTCCTCGTGTAAACTGGAGCCTCCGTGTTTGTTATTTTGTAGTTTCATACAGTATAGGCGACATTTATAAACCCTCGGTTACACTTTTTTAAATAGATTCAATCTTGCACGTGGAAAGTTTAAGTGAGGGCTTTAGTTGATATAACACTCTCATCAGGGGGTTCATTAATCCAGCACAACAGCGGCGAATGGACTTTATTTATAAGTAAAGGTAAGACCATAATAACGTTTTTTTTATTAACTGTGCTTTTTTGTGTGCTACAGTTTGTATGTGGAAAGTTAAAGTTAAGTTAAAGTACCAATGATTGTCACACACACACTAGGTGTAATGAAATTTGTCCTCTGCATTTGACCCATCCCTTTGATCACCCCCTGGGGGGTGAGGGGAGCAGTGGGCAGCAGCGGCGCCGCGCCCGGGAATAATTTTTGGTGATTTAACCCCCAATTCCAACCCTTGATGCTGAGTGCCAAGCAGGGAAAAATGCTGGTATGAGCTTTTAAACATAACCCGTTAACTTCTGCCAATCAAATAGTGAATAAGATACTCTTTGGGGTTCATATGTTTGTAAATCTGACTGTGATGAAGTCAGTGCCTCACCAGCCATCAACCTCACCGCACGTCACTGGTGTAAATCTTCACGTCCTCGACTGAAAGGGTCGCCAGGCAGGCCGCACTCCTTCTTCTCCCAAGAGTCCGTCGTGTGTCCAGCAACAATCGATCCGTCAAGACAAGCAGGTTCCCCCAAACCCAAGATCTTGTTAATTTCGTTGAGGGCAGTTAAATAGTTCCATTGTTTAGATTTGGAGAGCAGTGCAAAAAGATGCAACACGAAAGTTAAGACCAGACAAGACAAGGAAGCAAGAAGGACAGATAAGGGAGAGGAAAGGGAAGCGTCCGCCCTCGATGAGTGCCAGTGAGAAAAAGGTCTTTGGTCCCTCCCAAGGTTTCTCATTATCCTTTTGAATTGAGTTTTTCCTTGCCCAGATTTGGGTTCAGTTCCGAGGATGTTGTTGTGGTTTGTGAAGCCCTTTGAGGCACTTGTAAGGGCTATATAAATAAACTTTGATTGATTGTTTCAACAAAGAATGCTCAGAGAGTATGGGGTATCGGACTGTCTGATTTTGGCGGTCCGCTCCCTGTATGATCAGTGTCAGAGCTTGGTCCGCATTGCCGGCAGTAAGTCGGACACTTTTCCAGTGAGGGTTGGACTCCCCCAAGGCTGCCCTTTGTCACCGATTCTGTTCATAACTTTTATGGACAGAATTTCTAGGCGCAGTCAAGGCGTTGAGGGGATCCGGTTTGCTGGCTGCAGGATTAGGTCTCTGCTTTTTGCAGATGATGTGGTCCTGATGGCTTCATCTGGCCAGGATCTTCAGCTCTCGCTGGATCGGTTCGCAGCCGAGTGTGAAGCGACTGGGATGAGAATCAGCACCTCCAAGTCCGAGTCCATGGTTCTCGCCCGGAAAAGGGTGGAGTGCCATCTTCGGGTTGGGGAGGAGACCCTGCCCCAAGTGGAGGAGTTCAAGTACCTCTGAGTCTTGTTCACGAGTGAGGGAAGAGTGGATCGTGAGATCGACAGGCGGATCGGTGCGGCATCTTCAGTAATGCGGACGCTGTATCGATCCGTTGTGGTGAAGAAGGAGCTGAGCCGGAAGGCAAAGCTCTCAATTTACCGGTCGATCTACGTTCCCATCCTCACCTATGGTCATGAGCTTTGGGTTATGACCGAAAGGACAAGATCACGGGTACAAGCGGCCGAAATGAGTTTCCTCCGCCGGGTGGCGGGGCTCTCCCTTAGAGATAAGGTGAGAAGCTCTGTCATCCGCGGGGAGCTCAAAGTAAAGCCGCTGCTCCTCCACATCGAGAGGAGCCAGATGAGGTGGTTCGGGCATCTGGTCAGGATGCCACCCGAACGCCTCCCTAGGGAGGTGTTTAGGGCACGTCCGACCGGTAGGAGGACCAGGACACGTTGGGAAGACTATGTCTCCCGGCTGGCCTGGGAACGTCTCGGGATCCCCCGGGAAGAGCTGGACGAAGTGGCTGGGGAGAGGGAAGTCTGGGCTTCCCTGCTTAGGCTGCTGCCCCCGCGACCCGACCTTGGATAAGCGGAAGAAGATGGATAAATAGATGGATGATTGTTTCAACAAAGATGTGTATAATTATCCCCAATTGACACAAAAAGATTGTGAAAAGGACCTTTTTTTTTTTTTTTTTTTTTTTTTTTGCTGAAATGCACTCCCATGCTTTGATGATAGTGTTTTGAAGTGCTCCCTTGATTTCTGGGCGTAGCAATGACACCAGGGCAGAAAGCAGTGTAAACGTTCTGCCGACTTTAAAGATAAATGGCACGGTACAAGCAGCTTTGACAGCTGGGACAAATGTGCGTGAAGGCTTTAGCTCTGTGACCTTCAGTGACTAAAGGGAGACAGAGCATCTTTCATCATACTCTGCTGTAGATGTAAAATGATAATGAGCTGTGGGACTTCAAGTGGGTTTCCTGACGGTCGCCTTGCACCACCTGTTGACATTTTGTCAATTCTCTAATTTTAGCATGTAGGAAACAATATGAGGACATTCTTGTACTTGTATAACAGATTTGGTTGCACAATTGGAGATGCTTGAGTCGCTGGTACAAGAGGAACTGAAATAAGTGCCTAAACCTAAGAATATCGACTTGGCACAGCTCAGTAACCCTATTGGGTTCTAAATAGAGATGTACGATAATATCGGACTGCCGATATTATCGGCCGATAAATGCTTTCAAATGTAATATCGGAAATTATCAGTATTGGTTAAAAGTATGACTTTATAAAACGCCGCTGTAAGGAGTGGTACATGGACTTAAGGAGAAGTACAGAGCAGTTGCGTCTCCCAGTCATACTTTCCAACCCTCCCGGGAGACTCCTGAATTTCAGTGCCCCTCCCGAAAATCTCCCGGGGCAACCATTCTCCCGAATTTCTCCCGATTTCCACCCAGATAACAATATCGGGGGCGTGCCTTAAGGGCAATGCATTTGCGTGCCGGCCCAATCACATATCTTTTTACACACAAGTGAATGCAAAGCATACTTGGTCAAAAGCCATACAGGTCACACTTAGGGTGGCCGTATAAACAACTTTAACACTGTTACAAATATGCGCCACACTGTGAACCCACACCAAACAAGAATGACAAACACATTTCGGGAGAACATCCGCACCGTAACACAACATAAACACAACAGAACAAATACCCAGAACCAGTGACGTGCAGTCACTAGAGGCAGGTGAGGCCCCGCCTCACCTGCCATCATGGAAAGAAAAAAAATGTAAAAAGAAAACAAATTAATTAAATTGTTATATGTATCCAGTGATTATACTATAAAGTTATTTTCCATTTAACTTCACCAGTTTTAGATTATTTTTATTCAAAATCGCTGAATTTTCACATTTGCCGTTCAAATACTGAGAAGAGACGGTGCGGTGAACAGCAGCCCAGTTGAGACACGTCACTCAGTGCCTCAACATGGATTCCGAACACGGCTAACTGCTGGTCTGCTGTGCAGTGAGACCGTATTGCTATATGAACTATATTATACATTTCCATAGTTTAGTTAGCTGAGGTATATAATGTACAGTGTATTTTGTCAACAACTGTATGTGTGTAACGTATTTCTTGTGCTGAGCGATCATAAAACGGCTGCAAAAGACGCACTGGCTGAGGCTCCAGTAATCCCGCCTCCTGCACCCCCGCCGTAGAATTGTTATATCAACTAAAGCCCACACTTAAACTTTCCAAACATGCAAGATTGAATCTATTTAAAAAAAATATTTCAAAAGAAGCCAAAAAGTGCAAAAATAATAATGTTTGTGTTGGAGGAGTTGTGAATGACTGCAGGGCCACAACATTAGGTACACCTGCAGTCTGCAGGTGTACCTAATTCACAACTCCTCCAACACGAACATTATTGTTTTTGCACTTTTTGGCTTCTTATTAAATAACGTTTGTAACCTATTTTCATGGGCTTTCCTCTTTGTGATGTTAAGTTCCTGTTATGCGCTGTTATACAGTATATGCCTTGAGCTCTTATTTTGAAGGCGCTAAGAGCGGAAGTGATGTCACGTTGCGGAGGTTTTTGAAAGAAGGTAAATAAAGTGGTCCTCGTGTAAACTGGAGCCTCCGTGTTTGTTATTTTGTAGTTTCATACAGTATAGGCGACATTTATAAACCCTCGGTTACACTTTTTTAAATAGATTCAATCTTGCACGTGGAAAGTTTAAGTGAGGGCTTTAGTTGCGGCGCATGGACTTAATTTCTAAGTAAAGGTAAGACCAGTTTTTTTTAATTAAATGTGCTTTTTTGTGTGCTACAGTTTGTATGTGTAAAGTTAAAGTTAAGTTAAAGTACCAATGATTGTCACACACACACTAGGTGTAATGAAATTTGTCCTCTGTATTTGACCCATCCCCTTGTTCACCCCCTGGGAGGTGAGGGGAGCAGTGGGCAGCAGCGGCGCCGTGCCCGGGAATCATTTTTGGTGATTTAACCCCCAATGCCAAGCCTTGATGCTGAGTGCCAAGCAGGGAAGAATGCTGGTTTGAGCTTTTAAACATAACCCGTTAACTGCTGCCAATCAAATGGTGAATAAGATACTCTTTAGGGTTCATATGTTTGTAAATCTGACTGTGATGAAGTCAGTGCCTCACCAGCCATCAACCTCACCGCACGTCACTGCCCAGAACCCCTTGCAGCACTAACTCTTCCGGTATGCTACAATATACACCCCCCGCTACTCCCCCCCCCCACTTCAACCCCGCCCACCTCAACCTCCTCATGCTCTCTCAGGGAGAGCATGTCCCAAATTCCAAGCTGCTGTTTTGAGTCATGGTAAAAAAAAATAATGCACTTTGTGACTTCAATAATAAATATGGCAGTGCCATGTTGGCATTTTTTCCCCATAACTTGAGTTGATTTATTTTGGAAAACCTTGTTACATTGTTTAATGCATCCAGCGGGGCATCACAACAAAATGAGGCATTATAATGTGTTAATTCCACGACTGTATGTATCGGTATCGGTTGATCTCAGAATCGGTAATTAAGAGTTGGACAATATCGGAATATCACAAAGAAAGCCATTATTGGACATCTCTAGTTCTAAAGACTCACATTTTGTTCCACTTGTGAAATGGATGATGATGAAGTAAGGCAGATTTATTTTTTGGGCAAAAAACATTTTTCATTTGAATGTGCCTTCTAAATATTGAAAAACTGCTAGTACGAGGCGGCTAATAATGTAGTTAATTGGGATTCATCCCTTCCGCCTATAATGCGCTGTAGAAAACCTCCAAAAATGCTCCAAATGCATAGTAACCAAGCATTGTTCTTTTGCGAATGCCCAGGTTCTGTTCTTTGTTTTCCAGTTTAAAAAACAAACAAACAAACACTGAAGATGTGGGATAATCTGTACTATGAAGCTCGATAAAAATTTGATTAGTCAAGTCATTTTTTTTTATTTTTGTCATGAGTGCGACTATGTAAAAGTCACGGTGTTACTGTATTTATCAGCCGATTACCAATCACCAACATTACAACGTATCGACAACACATGCAGAAAAATGCTAAATATTCTAGTGTGCAGACAAATAGTTTTTATATAATAAGAAATGTGGGAAGTCAAAACACGCCAAATTATTTTTGGAGATGTGACGTCACACCAGGAATCAGCAACCGCTTTGAGAAAATCGTAAAGGAGAACTGCACTTTTTTGGGAATTTTGTCAGGGACAGACGCGAAAGGAGATTTTTACAACAAAGTTCTAAAGCTTAGTGAAATATCAGATACATCAGATAGTAGTTGGGGTTTAATTTAACCTTCATGTTCATATTTTGCTGTGTTTGTTGCATTTTTGTTGCGTTTTGCTTGATTGTAAAATATGTTGATCAAGAGGGTGTGTGACGTTCATATGTTGTCAATATTCAGTGTTTTATCGTTCATAGTTAATATTGTAAATCCCACATTCTTTATTTTCATGCACATTCTGGGTGTCTCACTCAGTAAAAAAACATTAAAATTCCATTCCGTTTTTTAAGGCGGTCTGTCATAACGTTTTTAGACATTATTGTGAGTTTTTGTATTATCCATCCATCCATCCATCCATTTTCGACCGCTTATTCCCTTCGGAGTCGCGGGGGGCGCTGGTATTAGTGTTCCTAAAAATAGATATACTGGCCCCCAGACACATTTTTTTCTCTAAATTTGGCCCCCCGAGGCAAAATAATTGCCCAGACCTGCTGTAGATCATAAATCATACATCTCACCTGGACAGAAGAAATCTGAGTAGGTATTCCGACAAGTTAGTACACTTTGATAGCCACTTAGGACCGGAAAATGCCCAGAATGACACAAAAAAAACCTTGGTACTGTTGCGTTTTGGACCAGTTGTTCCTCCCAGGGAATTCAAGTCACAAGTCGCTCCCAAGCTCTTTACAACACTTAAAGCTGAGTAGAAAAACCACCAGAGACAGAATAGGTATTTTGTAATATATTTGCAAAGCTTTGCATATATACATTGAGACCAGTCCAGCATAGAACATTCAATCGCCCCGCCAAGATGGTCTGCCCTCCCGACCAAAACCTCTCCCCTCTTAAGTCTCTCTAGTCAAAACACATGCCCATTATCTCTCTTTCTACATTCCTCACTCGAGGTTAAGCACACAGTTTTGCAGATAACCAAAAGACCACAATTGGAAGAAAAACACTAGCTGTTTTGTAATATGATTATGAAATGAAAAGAAGTAACACTTAAATTCGGATATATGTAAATATCTGCCTCCGACAGTACCCCCTTCCTCCCTACTCTGTTACTTTGTAGGGATTATTTAGACTTACACTTGGACTTAGACTTCCTGTTATTGTCATTAAAATTTGAACTTTACAGTACAGATAAGAACGACATTTTGTTGCATTAGCTCGTTGTAGTGCAGGATAAAAGAGCAATAAGGTGCAAATATAAATAAATACATTTTGGACCAGTTGTTCCTCCCAGGGAATTCAAGTCACAATTCGCTCCCAAGCTCTTTACGACACTTTAAAGCTGAGTTGATAAACCACCAGAGACAGAATAGGTATTTTGTTGTATATTCTCAAAGCTTTGCCAATATACATTTTGAGACCAGTCTAACCCTAGAACATTCTATTGCGCCTCCCAAAATGGTCTGTCCTCCCAACGCCAAAAACCCCTTCTTTCCTTCCCCCTCCCTAGCCATAACACAAGCCCAACGTCTCCCTAGCCATAATACATTCCAAAGAACTCAAGGTTAACACACACAGTATACTTGCTGACAGAGCATCAAGAGAAGAAATGGAAAACACGAGCTGTTTTCA